>NC_060153.1:12281873-12310940 GCF_021292245.1 Micropterus dolomieu | reverse complement strand
GGTGATGAATGCTAACACGGCCTGCTTGTTGTGAAGTAGAGGATTGTAATGTGGTGGTTTTTTAAGGGCCTTCCAGATGGCACGTTGACAGGAAGGTTCCGGAGAAACCGGCCCCTAATGAATGGGAGGGAGGATCACCTGAGGGGACAAGAGACATCAAAGAAACCTTTCTCTACTTCTTGCTCCATCTTTTCCTGACTTCTCTTTGCTCTTCAGTTTCTCCTCACACCACGTATCAGATCTTCGCTGCTTAATAGTTCCCTCTAGTAATCTGTGGGTATAGCTGACTCTCTCACCAGCCTCCTTTTTTCCACTCATTTTTAAATTTATCTTAATTAATCTCTCCTCTTCCTCTCCCTCTCTTCTCCTCGTTTTCTTCCCTAGAGGACATTTCTCATTTTTATAGTGAGCGAGCTGGAGGGCAGGTTCTGACAGAGCTGTCGGGGAAGAAGAATCCCATAACATTCACCGAGGCCAACATACACGTAAACTCATTAACATCCTTGACCTGTAGCAAATACACAGCCCACTAGAGGCTGTAGGAAGACAGGATCGAGAGACGCAGACAGCGTCGAGCAGCGTTTAAACATGCACGGTCCTGTGGTTTCTCAGGTTATTTGTAATGATCACGGAGGCCACTTAGAGAGAGTGGGTATGTATGGGAGGAGAGGGTGCTGTTTAACAGATTAATGATTCCAAACGCTTTCATATAAACGTGTGCATGTGTGTACTCTTTGGATGAGGTACTATGAGGTTAAAAAGAAGGCAGAGTTGCCATAACAGCTGTTTTGCATGTTTTAGCCCAATGAAGTTCACTTTACATATTAACTAATCATTTTGCCAACCACTGCAATTAAGAAAATTTAATGTACTATGTTTTAGGCATCTATTGGTTTCCAGGAATTACTGTACAATGTGAAGATCTCTTAGCAGCTTTTCCAAACTTTCTTTAGTTAACATAAAGTCTGCATAAATTTTTGTCAAAGTTACGCTGAGGTAATGTTCAAACCAGTCAACTATTACAGGAGAACTCCTTTAGTTTTACAAGACCAGCTTACTCATCATTAAGTGCTTGTCAGCCTGTGGAAACAGCTGTATAATGTTTCAGCAGCTTTGTTAAGTCTGTGATGATGTCATCAGGGGTTATCACAGCTTGGGATTTAAAGACTACACGTTTAAAACAAAAAGCCTGTGTTAGAGCAAGGGGTTTGATGTAAGATTGAGTGTGTTTGGAGCTCGACCGCTTACAGGGACTAATGTCAGACTAACATAACTTAAGATGGATTTATACAGTAGTTGATGCAAGGGGTTAACGAGAGTTTTGACATAATTACCTAGTGTGTAAGAATTGATTTATAGTTCAATATTTCTCACATTCATAGCACCACTGCAGCACCAGACAGATGTATAGTACATGATCTGTCAGTATCGTGCTTTAATTCAGGTCATTACTAATATGAGACTGTTTCGTGCTTCAGAAACTTCTTGCAGTTGCCGTGTGGTATCTCTGTAGTCTCCATAGCCCCGATGTGTAGTTACATTTTTGAGAAGGTTCACATCAGCCGCAGTGTAGCTACGTTGACTACATACGTAGGCTCCGTAGCTATGCTTTTTACCCTCTTAAAGGTTCAGTGTGTAATATTTAGGAGGATCTATTGACAGAAACGCAATATAATATACCTATACATAACTATGTTTTCAGTGGTGTATAAAGAAGGTAATAAAAACATAATCAACCATTGTTTTTATATTACCTTAGATTGAGCCATTTCTATCTACATACATTGCAGGTCCCCTTACATGGAGGTCGCCATGTTGCACTGCCATGTTTCTACAGTACAGCGCGTTTCGTCACTATGTTGAATACGTACGAAGAAGAAGAAGAAGAAGTAATGTTAGTAGTAGTAGTAGTCGACTGGTTTAATAGAAGTAAGAAAGGAAGAGAAGAGAAATTTGGACAAATTGAGGACCACACGTATTATTTTGCACAAGAGCCGACAGAGTGTGTCGGCCACCGTAGCTTCTCCTGCGCACTTGGTAACTGATGGTGCATTTATGTGGTGTTGGAATAATCAGAACCATTAATCTTTAATTTAAAAAGAGAAATAAAGTGTACATGGGACACAAAGAAGTATACAGAGTTTTGATTTGTGCAAAATCACACATTGCGGGTACATATTTTGCAGACATGTAATTTCTAATATGGTTAACAGTTTGATGTTCATGTAGAGTGAACTAGATGTCTGCGTGTTGTTTATATGCTCTGATAATGCTAATCCAACACATCTTTGTAGTAGCGTCCATGTTGAGTGCATATTCCGACTTAAGAGCACATGAACACAAACTGAAGTCGGAAGCATGACTTTACAACTCAACAACTCAACAACTAAGTGGGACCATCCGAGGAGCATGTGAATGCACCGTGAGCCGCCGGTTGCAATTCGCAACCCTCACCACGAGATGCCACTAAAACTTACGCACTGAACCTTTAATGGACAACTACAAATCTTGCTTTAGCTTTGGCTGTGCAGATTTCAACCATCTTTATTACCATCCCCCAGCTTTAAGTGCAACACTAGATCAATCGAGTACCCCTTTAAACTGATTAACCTTGCAATGATTATATAACTTTGGCAAAACTTTATGCAGATTGGATGTTCACTGTGATGGAACTCAGGCAAGTTTCATGAATCTGCTAATTACAACAACAACAACGGCTGTCAGGAACAGAAGCCAGAAGACTTTTTAAAAATCAAAATCTTTTGAACTGGAATGTGAAAATGGTCAGCAAAAATGTAAAATGTAGTTAAAGGGCTAAAACATTCAAACACACTCATAAGATCCTTCAAAGCAGATATACAGTATCTTCTCTGTGGGTTTGTGGTCTATTTCCTGCCATTTCACCCACTCTCTCTCACTCAACTAATGCATCTACAAAATCCATCTGCCTTTGAATAGAGTGTACACTGTTTGGTCTCAGTGGATACGTAATTCCTGGCCTGTTTGAGATTGAAAATATTAAATACCAGCAGAGAGAATTGGGATTCTGCTCTTTGAATCCGACAGGAGGGCTGGGATGGTACATTTATCATGATGAGAGGGTCACAAAGTTGCTTCTTAAATGCCTCAGACATTTAAAGGTTGACCTGTGTAGGTTGTAGTACAGAGAGGAGACACACACACACACACGCACACACACACACACACACACGCACACACACACACACACACACGCACACACACGCACATACACACAGATAAGCTGTCACCTGTGTGTGATTTCTGCTGTACTAGTGCAACTGTCAACCAGAAATGGGGCATGGGACTGAGAAGAAAATCTTTCTCTTTTTCTGACATCTGACTTCTGCAGTTCTTCCTCCTCTGTCAATACTCTCTGTTCTCACACCCTTTTTTTTGTTTAATCTTTCTGACTTATTGTCACAAAGATAAACACATCGCTTGTAACAGATGTTAAAAGGGTAACATTTTAACATCATATTTTTGCTGCAAATGGAACAGGTACACATATTCACACATAGATACACACAAATTGAAATGCGCGCACACACACACACACACACACACACACAAATGGCCTGTGGGCAGGAAGCAGCAGCAGGAGGGGAGGAAGTGAATTTGGAAGCTGAACCAGATGCTGCAGAGCTCTGCTTTGGAAACATCTCTGGTCACCAAATACTAAATCATTCTCTCTCTTTCTCCTCTCTCTCTTTTTCTCTTCTTTATGACATTATTTATTTCATCTGTCTGTCGGTCTATTTCTAGCAGAGAGAATGAAATATGTGATGAGGGGGAAAACACATTTATCAGTTATGTCATCTCAGGAAGTGGAGAAAATGTATCCTCTGCTTTGCCTCTCTGTTGGTAAACAAGCCTAATAGGGTTTATGTTGCATGTAGATTTATAGTTTCTGTTAGACAAAGAAAAATTTGGTAAATGCAGTTCTATGAGATCTTCTATAGAGGCTGTGTCAGAGTTTAGGCTGAAACAAACACCAATCAACTGTTGCAGGAAGGTGTGCTGACCCAGAGTTAGGAAGGGAAGTCACAGTTCTACATGGAGAAAAACAGGAACTCCTCATTTTCAAATCATGTTTACTCAGTTTTGTTTCTGCTGAAATTGGTTGCTACTGTCAGTATACATAAAAATAGTGATAAGGTACAAAAACATGTGCGTAATATTGGGTAAAGTCGGGGCAAGGTGGTGTGGTATGGTGTCAAACACAAAATCACACATTCAAATCATGTCATTTCCTGTCAGTTAGGGTTTGCTGGAAATTTTGACTTCTTTGGTTCTTGGATGAAACTTAACCATCTCTTCAAGGAAAATGACCAAGAGTCTGCAGCCACGCTAGCGACGCCCTGTGAGTCTGTACTTAGGCTGAGTGCAACTTATGCATCATCATTGTTTCAGTATCATGTGTGACATTAGCCAAACTATATCTCATGTATTTTATATTGCTACTTAAATGATTTGTCAATTAGTTAGTCAATTGACAGCAATAATAAATTAAGTGTTTAAAGGAATAGTTTATTTTGGGAAATATTCCTATTTGCTTTCTTGCCGAGTGTTAGATGAAAAGCTATTTATCACTTTCATGTCTGTATGCCAAATATGAACTACAACCAGGAGACACTTATCTTAGCTTAGCATAAAGACTGGAAACAGGGGGAAACAGCTAGTCTCATTCTGTCCAAAGGTAACAAGTTGTAGTAGATGTAATATGTTAATTAGTGGTGATAGGTAGAATTTTTTTCAGCCTTGGACAGAGCCAGGCTAGCTGTGTCCAGTCTTTATGCTAAGCTATCTTTTGGCTGTAGCTTTAAGTAATTTAAGTCAAGAATAACATTCACCAGTTCCAGTTTCTGAAATGTGAGGATTTCATGAATTTATCTATTGTATATAATAGTAAATAAAGTACAATTAAAAAATATAAGTTTAATACATTTTCTGACATTTTACAGACAGAATGATTAACTGGAAAAATAACCAACAGATTAATTGATAATAGAAATAAGATATGATATAAATGATTAGCCTATTTTATATTGTGCTTTTATGTGCTAGTGTATATTTAGAGAGTCTTTGCATAAAATATATGTGAAATGTGTGTGTGTGTAGATGTGTGTGTATATATATATATATATATATATATATATATATATATATATAGTGTGAGGAAAATAAGTATTTGAACACCCTGCTATTTTGCAAGTTCTCCCACTTAGAAATCATGGAGGGGTCTGAAATTGTCATCGTAGGTGCATGTCCACTGTGAGAGACATAATCTAAAAAAAAAAATATATCCAGAAATCACAATGTATGATTTTTTAACTATTTATTTGTATGATACAGCTGCAAATAAGTATTTGAACACCTGAGAAAATCAATGTTAATATTTGGCACAGTAGCCTTTGTTTGCAATTACAGAGGTCAAACGTTTCCTGTAGTTTTTCACCAGGTTTGCACACACTGCAGGAGGGATTTTGGCCCACTCCTCCACACAGATCTTCTCTAGATCAGTCAGGTTTCTGGCCTGTCGCTGAGAAACACGGAGTTTGAGCTCCCTCCAAAGATTCTCTATTGGGTTTAGGTCTGGAGACTGGCTAGGCCACGCCAGAACCTTGATATGCTTCTTACAGAGCCACTCCTTGGTTATCCTGGCTGTGTGCTTCGGGTCAGTCATGTTGGAAGACCCAGCCTCGACCCATCTTCAATGCTCTAACTGAGGGAAGGAGGTTGTTCCCCAAAATCTCGCTATACATGGCCCCGGTCATCCTCTCCTTAATACAGTGCAGTCGCCCTGTCCCATGTGCAGAAAAACACCCCCAAAGCATGATGCTACCACCCCCATGCTTCACAGTAGGGATGGTGTTCTTGGGATGGTACTCATCATTCTTCTTCCTCCAAACACGGTTAGTGGAATTATGACCAAAAAGTTCTATTTTGGTCTCATCTGACCACATGACTTTCTCCCATGACTCCTCTGGATCATCCAAATGGTCATTGGCAAACTGAAGACGGGCCTTGACATGTGCTGGTTTAAGCAGGGGAACCTTCCGTGCCATGCGTGATTTCAAACCATGACGTCTTGTGTATTACCAACAGTAACCTTGGAAACGGTGGTCCCAGCTCTTTTCAGGTCATTGACCAGCTCCTCCCGTGTAGTTCTGGGCTGATTTCTCACCTTTCTTAGGATCATTGAGACCCCACGAGGTGAGATCTTGCATGGAGCCCCAGTCCGAGGGAGATTGACAGTCATGTTTAGCTTCTTCCATTTTCTAATGATTGCTCCAACAGTGGACCTTTTTTCACCAAGCTGCTTGACAGTTTCCTCGTAGCCCTTTCCAGCCTTGTGGAGGTGTACAATTTTGTCTCTAGTGTCTTTGGACAGCTCTTTGGTCTTGGCCATGTTAGTAGTTGGATTCTTACTGATTGTATGGGGTGGACAGGTGTCTTTATGCAGCTAACGACCTCAAACAGGTGCATCTAATTTAGGATAATAAATGGAGTGGAGGTGGACATTTTGAAGGCAGACTAACAGGTCTTTGAGAGTCAGAATTCTAGCTGATAGACAGGTGTTCAAATACTTATTTGCAGCTGTATCATACAAAGAAATAGTTAGAAAATCATACATTGTGATTTCTGGATTTTTTTTTTTAGATTATGTCTCTCACAGTAGACATGCACCTACGATGACAATTTCAGACCCCTCCATGATTTCTAAGTGGGAGAACTTGCAAAATAGCAGGGTGTTCAAATACTTATTTTCCTCACTGTAGCTGCATATCTCCAATAGCTGTTACACTTGCAACAAGTCCATGTAGAGGACAAAAAGGAGACACAGAAAGACACATGTAGATGTAGACTGGGTTTACCCATAAACCTAAAGATTAATGATAATGTATGGGTTTATAGTTGCATTTTAGATACTAGTATCTTGTTTCTAGTATCTAAAACCCAGCCCAGGACCTGAGCCTGACCAGGACCAATTGCATTACAGCGGGTCTTGGGCCTGTGTGTCAATATGTCCAACATAGAGGTGATCTGTGTGGACTCTCAATCAGCCCTGATCATTTCATCATTCATCAGAACCTGCTGAACACTCAGGTGACTGTAAATCTGGGGAAGGCAATTTATTTCAGAAACTTGTTTTTGTAATAATTATTGACATCAGTCAATAAATCAAATGCTCTTACACAAAAAATTAATAAATCCTTTATCTGTGGCTGTTGCATGACTGTAATAAGCACAGCCTTGCCTCTCTACCTACCTACCTGTGAGCATTCATGCGTGCCCGTGCACTCATTGCGCTTGACAATGTGTTTTGGGGTAGTAGCTTTGGAAGGAGGCCTGAAGGGAGGGGGTGGGATCTTTTTGATCTGGTTGTCTCTTGCTAGTTCTCCAACATCACCTACCCTAGCTTTAAATCACGGTTTCCCTGTAAAGCGCTACTATATGTGGTTTCTGCTCAACCCTGCCTTTCAGAGAATAGCAGAGAGAATTATTGGCCAAAACTAATGTGTAAGTGCTAAAGCAAACAGTGTGTAAGTTAACATCTACACAAGTACATTTAAACACACACATAACTACACACATGTACAAGGACAGGCGCTTTTAGATCTACACATGCGTGTTTTCTCTACCAGATATCATGTATTTCACCCACAAACAGGGATGTTGCAAACAGAGTAAAATCAGAACAGGTATGAAACAGTATTACTGTAGTTTATTACATTATTCTGTATATAAATTTGCTCTTCTGTTTGTTCTTTTATAGTATTTAAAGTTCAGTAAAGTAGCCACAACGTTTATGAAACAAAGTCACTAGTATCTTGCAGACGTTTTTTTTTATTTACAAAGAAAGCTCTAAATCCCAAGGAAATCCACTCATCAGCAGCCCTTTCTGTAATGTCCTGATCAAGACAAAGAAGCCTGAAAAAGACACACACGCACACAGCTCTAGATTATTGCTCATATTTTTCTTATTAGTCATGCATGGGGAAAGCAGATTAGTGATGGTTTGTTTAAGGTGTGAGAGGGATGGCAGAGGAAAAGCAGAACCAGAGGGCAACTGTTACATTCGGTGGATGAAAAAATGTAAAAGGAGTAAGCATCATGTGTCCAATAAAGTTGGCGAGATGAGATTGCAGAGAAATAAAATAGAGAAGGCAAATACTGAGAGGACACACAACATAAATAAAATGTAAGTAGAAATGCTGTAAAAAAGGATGTGTTTTTTCTGCCTAACACTGGTTGATTAGTCACATTCATCTCACTACTAAGACTGAAAAACAACATTTTATGGTAAAGTGCAGTTGTTCCTGGCCTAAAATGAATGAAACAGGCTGATCTGATTTATTTCTACAGGCTTTAACACTGGGGAAAAGGCATTTCAACACATAAAGAGTTACTGTGTGTGTGACCACGTTTTCTAAGAATTACAAGAGGTGGAGGTCTGCTTGGGAAACCCACTGAATACTTGGGGAGTGGTTAATGATGCCAACCATATGGCTGCAAAACGAACACAGCAACATTTTGAGCTGCACTGCAATGCCTGGAAATTTCCAGAATTCCTATTCCAAACCAAGTGAGGTTTAATAATTACTGTTTGGAATAAAATTGTGCCCCACAGTACACGGTTTTCCAAACACATTCATCAAATACATCAAAATAATTCAAACAAGATCATGTCTTATTCATCCTATATGACTTTAATGTTCACAAAACTAGCACCGAAGTACTGTTATTTAAGAAACGGCAGTTTTTCTGTCCACCACACTTTCAAACCCTAAACCTTTGCTTTCCATATTAATGCTCCCTCTCTTGTCTTGGATATTCAAAATGAAAAATTTAGCAATTAGTCAGTTCAGTTTATACATGGAGTATAATATCCAAAGGATACTGTATATTCCCGTCTTTTAAGCCAATATGGACAGGAAATCCTGCTCAGAAAAAAATGTTCCCTTTTCAAAGTTGAACATCCACAACTCCATCTGCTGATGAAGATCATGTGATATGATTAAAGGCTTCAGAACAATTACTAAATTGACCTTGAGGTAAGATTGTTTTGTCAACGACGTCTTCCCTGCTTTGACTGTTACCACATGTATCCCGCTGGGCTCTAGTGGGAATTTTGCCCCATTAAAGCGAGGTTTGAAAGAATTATTCTTGGACAAAAAAGTAATGACAGCGGACCCTAAGAATGTAATGGCTGTCATCTGTCATCATGATGAACTGTTCTTGATACAGGCATACTTGGCATACGACCGGAAGAGTTGGCATGGGTGTCAAACGTATGCCAGCTACCTTTCAGCAGCAATGAATCATTGGGCCTTGGGTGCAAGATTTAAGTTGCAATGAGATGACGAGCCCTACGGCGATGTTGTGGAGGGTTAAGTGTGTATAAAAGGAGGAACAAGGTGGGAGTGGATGGATGTGAAAAGGAGATGGGAGATATTTGACATCAGGGTGAAACAAGTGGGGCACGTGTGTGCGTGAATGCATGCCTGTTTTTTCTGTTTGAGTGGTATGTTATTATCTTTTAAATATATGCTGTGTGCGCTGCATCTGCACAACCATACTGAGGTGTCCAATAACACCGTTAATTTTCTTTCCTGTTTTTGAATTTTATCGTGGAGTCCTAGACAAGTGGAGCAAAGACCAAATTCCAAAGTACCATATGTCCATTCTCTCTATGCAGAATCAGCCATTGAGTAACGCAGGAAGTTGATGCTTTAGTATTCCCTGCCCTGACCCGTAACCTCCTTTGAACCCTGACCTCTAGCAAGCCACAAGACAAACCATGCAGACATCCAGGCTGTCATGACAAACACAAACCAGGTTTAGCCAGGAGATAATCTCTGATCTAGAGGCTTCTTTACAAAAGTGCACCTAGCAGGTTTGAATTTCAGGGATTTCTTCCAGCTCCTGTGTCTTACGTTATTTTTCACATGATAAGATGAGAGAGTGTGCTACCCCAGATCAAAGTCAGATAAAAGGCAGACCCACCATGACAAACCCTATGTCAAATCCAAAATCAATTTATCTCTCTTGCAGAAAACCTTGATAAACTGATAATGATTGAAACCTTATTTTTTTAAGATGAAAAATCTTGTTAATTAAAATCTACTAGTAATTATTTAAAACACGTTTTGTTGATCTGTTTAATTCATTTCATTTCCGATTCATTGTTGACCTCTGGTATATCTTAACATTTCTGAATATGGAAATTATTGCTGAACTATGCATTTACTGCATATGCGTGTTGAATTTTCTGTGTCGAGCCTACGGTGTAGGCTATGCACGTACCCACGCCTTTGTGAGCATATATACTTGTGCATTGGTATCTGTGTCACTCTGCAATTACACTGCCATAACAATAGTTGGTGGTGGGTTTCTATGTTCCACAAGAAGTTTCTACTTCTTCTTTGGTGTAGGTTACAACAAACAATGGTGACTGAAACTGAGCAGAGTGTTGGAGTTGGTGCACGTCAGGCTACAGCATAGGGTACACGGCTACTCGTGGGCTACGACATACCTACGGCGTAGATTTGACACAAAGTATGAATTGGCTTTAAGATACACTATGTTATATGCCTCAGAAAATAAGCAATAATTTGCATACTGACAAAATGCACAGTGCTTGTGTACTTCCAATGATTGGTATTCTTCTCTTCCTCCAGTTAAAACACTTGAGATTTAAGTGATTTATTTCTTTGTGTACTTTTCTGTCCTTCAGCTTTGGATTGACAAATTAAAGTAGGAGGGCAAACATTAGCCAGTGGATATTAAATCATTACTCATGTGACAACCTTGACCTGCTAAACAAGAGATGGACATGAGACTCATAAGACAAATGCCTTACAGATGGAGGGATTTATGAGATTAGGGCAGAAATAATTTTTTGTGTGTGTCTGAGCAAACCTACGTATGTACGTGAGTTTATTTGCATACATGACATATTTTTTAAGGTAGCCTTCTGTAAGCATTGACCAACAACAAAGGTTTTTGATATGATTATGTAGGGCCTCACTTCAGTTGGAAAATCTAAATGTTTGTCTTTATGCATACCTGACCCAAATCCACTGCGAAAGAATCAAAGGAATCTGGTGTATTAAGCCAAATATGAAATAAACAAAGGAAGTTAGTGTATGTGTTTAGCTGTGTAAGGAGAAGGCAGCACCCCTGTAGGTATGCAGTGGACAGTGATAACTAGGAGTCTGGGTCAAGTACTTTAATGGCCAAATAAACTGACTGACTAACAATATGAAGTATTTTTTTAGTTTTTTGTATCAATTCTGTTTTAAGAAGGTCTTCAGTTTTGTTCTTGCGTTTCCTTCTAAGCATCAATAGCATATATCCTTGAATTCTCATTTTCTCTGGTTACTTAAATACACTTGTGATATGTGATTTGCCCTGATGTCCTGAACCCTCATTTACCCATTATTTCACTCTCTTTCCTACGCACAGACACAGTTGGTTTATTTACTTTAGGAGCTAATGGACAGCACTGGTGTTACTGAGGGCATGGACTTTGCGTGATGAACAGGAGCTGCAGTCTGACATGGGACTCCCCCCTCATCCCTTTGCTTCTCATAGGTCCCTGAGGGATGATAGCTCAACTCCTGAGTAACAGGGGGGACTAATACTGTCCAGCTGGAGGTTGGCAGTAGTGACAGAACCTCCATATGCCCAACAGATTGGGCTCTGGCTCTCATACTGACCCTTCTCTGTTTACCCAGTCCCCCCATCTTTTCATGAACGAAGGAATAGGACTGGACAGGAAACTTAAAACAGGGACACTGGAGACAGAGGAATACCATGGGTAACATTGTCAAATCAACATGACAGATGCCTGAGAATAACATTTAATGTTAATAGTAAGTGTGATGAAGACCAGACCACCATACACTGGTAGCAGCTGTGCAACTCTGAGGCAGTCAGCTTCAGTGAGAGCTAAAGCTTGGTCCCTATTTTGAAAAAGGACTCAATATTGGCAGTCAGAGATTTTTGTACACAGACATTACAGCATAATTTAACAATAGTAAGAGTCTACAGTTAGGCTAGTGGCGCTGTGAGGATGTGATAAGGCACAGTGGTGCTTTTAGCTTAATGCTAACATCAGCATGCTAACTGTATGCTCACAATGCTAAAATGCTGATATTTAGCAGGTATAATGTTTACAATCTTATTCCAGAATGTTAGCACGCTAACACTTCCAGATTAGCACTAAACATGTGTGCTTGCTTGAACTCATGAGGGAGCATAATCTGAAACACTACCACTTTCATACAGAAATACCACAATAAATGCAGAAACGCTTTTCTCCAGACATGTTCAGGCTCTGTTACTTCAATGTTCCCTTCTCAGAGGTAGATCAACACCGCCTCCGTACCTTTCATTCAGCGCAGCGAGCCGCATATCGGCACAATCCTCACGGAAAAAAGGCAGAGTGACAGCAGCTACAGACAGGGAGGGAGAACAGACAGAGCTGGAAACTCAGGTAAACTCCCACTACAACGTTACAGTAATAGTTTTATCAGCTTGAGGTTGAACTAATCCATGCTCGTTACATGATCACGGTAACGTAACGTTACATTTACTGCATTTAGCCGAAGTGCTGCATTGTTAGCTCGCCTGCTGCTTTCAGTAACCATCTTTATTATCTGTGTATCTTTCACTGGAGGCTCAGCAATGTGAGCACAGCTACATGTATTGGATAATAACGAAACGGGTAGTGAGCTGGAATGGATATTATAATGAGATTGTGTCACACTTTATAACAGTCAGACCGCAGTAAATAAATTTACTGTAGTGTCAGTGGATGGCTCTTCCTCTGTGTTGTATATAACGTGGGTCATGTTAGTTACAGCGACTGAGAGGTGGAGAAGCTGTGTACCTGAGTATTGGTACTCAGTTACTGTTAGCTAGCTGCTCCAGGCTGCATCACTGTAGGCTAATGTTAGTAAACGAATAGCTCCACATTTGCTTTTTGCCGTTACATCCTTTCTTGCAGGCTAAATCAATAGTGGTACACAGGATAGTAACATGGGTTGCGTTAGTTGGTGAAGTAATGAGAAAAGCAATATAACTTTGCACCGCATAACATTAGCAACTGCTCGGCGTTAGCCGGCGAGCTAACGTGACTTTCTCCAGCTTTACTAATGCTCACTTTGTTCTTACTCAACATCATCTGAACCTGTTTGGTCTGATGGACTTCAGCACATAAACCTTTATTGTTGTTTTGTATCTTTACGTGGAGTTTGTGTTTTGCTGTGAGCTGGTTGTTTACATGGTGTTAGTGGACTGCATGTCGTTAGCTGCCGTGTTGTCACTGTAGTACGAGAGAGGCTCGGGAGCATGCACAGGGCTGAATCCGACCCAGTGTCCCCACATTAAAAGCAGAATAGCGGCTGATGCAAGCAACGGAGAAAACAGGCGTGTGCTTCATTTCTAAGTGAGTCTTGAGCCCATTGACAATAAGGCAATGACAATTTGATTTATTAAAATCAAAAACTTACATATAGCCCCTTTAAGGCAATGAGGCAACCAAAGGACAATCAAATAAAGAAAAGGGGTTTCTGGCTTTGTTTACCCGCAGGTTTTTTCCAACTGCCATGCTCATGAGGCTTCAGACTGCCAGGATTTTCGAGCTCACATTTCAGTGTATGCGTATCAGTAAGAGTCACTCAAGTGGTTCACATGACAGCTATATTGTAAGAAAGACAGGAAGAAAAAAAAACTCCAACATGTTCACCATTTATTATGTTTAAAATGAAAGCTAATTGAGAAAAGGACAGACACACACACAAGAATTTATGTTCAGGAATCAAAGAAAACCTCATTTTCATAACATTCAATATTTTATATTTTATCAATTTATCAATTTATATCATCTGTTTACTCCATACCATCTGTCTATTCCATATTTAAATATTTCTACATTTATTTACTCACATACAACTGAATGTTTGTCTACGTGTAGCACCTTATCTCCAAAGCAAATTCCTTGAATGTGTAAAAAACTACTTAGCAATAAAGCTCTTTCTGATTCAGATGTTGAGTTTAAAACATTATGAACTTGCTGCTTTATTTTATATCCAATTAACAAATAATATTGTGTTTAAGGGAGCAGATGCCAACTTTGTGACCTGTCAAGGCATTTAGTCCCAAGAAGTGCTGGATGCACATTATGTTCACAGACCCTGACCTTAAACACACACACACACACACACACACACACACACACAAAAGACATTAAGTTGTCAAAGTGTCACTTACCCAACATGCTAATGCTAAGCGCTCCAGTGCTTGTATTATAACCAGCTCTAACGTGTTAAAGTGGAGGTCGGCCGGGACACTGAGGGTGACAACACTCAGCCTGTGGCCTTGTGTTCACCCATTCATGGTGGCAAAGAGGTTACGATCCCTGACTGACTACAAGGTGAAAGGTCACCTGCAACACCTCTCGATCAGAGGGAAGAATGGACATTAAGTGGGCGCTCAGTCTTATGTTGAGAGATTATGTTGAAGCTCCTTGGAGGTCTCCGTTGGAATGAGAAGGGAACAAGACACAAAATTAAGTTTTACCATGTCAGCACTGGACCATCCGCTCATGACTCTTTAACAGCAAATAAATATCTTCATCAAGTATCTTATAAGTTGTTACAGAAACAGACTGAATATATGTGCTTATAAAGTACTGTATCAATTTGATGGTAGTCAAGAACTGCACTTGTGATCGATCACAAAGTTGCCCTGACACAAACTTTCCCTTTGAGATTCTCAAAAAAAGCTTTAAGAGGACAAGCAGGGGCCTGAAGGCATCCATAACTCCTTCCTCAGAAGCAGAAACAGTTGATACATTTTTCTTGGTGCTGTTCACAGTTCCAGACTAAATGATAATCAGACTTTTCTTGGAATGACTCCCATCAGAATCAAAATCAGAAGGAGCTTTATTGACAAATTCCTCGTATGTGTGTAACACTACTTGGCAATAAAGCTCCTTCTGATTCTGATTCTGATTTCCGTAACTATCTCTTCTAATGGCCAGCAACAGTTTTGTCCAAGTACAAATTAATTTAAAGAAATGAATTGAAAGTCATAACCATAACATTTACAACATTCTTTATAAGATGTAACAAATGCATAGTTAAACAGTCTCAACTGTCAGGGGTCTTCAAGTCCTTCCTAACACAATGACAACTGCAGAATGGAAAGTATGAGAAGATGGAAAAAGGAAAATGTGTCTGCCTGAGGACCCAGAACGCCTGTCAATCCCCTCATAAATATAAATACTAATCGCTTTCCAGTGCAGAGAAAATAAGAAGTCAAATACCAGGTCAGACATGAGATGGAGGTGGTATGTTAGCTGAATTCCAATTCTTATCCATCTGTAATCACTTCCCTTCACAATTTATTTGTCACATCCACTCACTCTTCATATGTTGCCTACCATCAGAGACATTTACATTTGGTTACAGCCAATGTTTATCGTTACATTTTTAGCCAGCTAGCAACATGGCTTTAGAGATAACAATGTCAGTCTGTTCATTGGTCTGTGGGTTGTACATCACTTTGGTCCAGACTGAAATATCTCAACAACTATTGGACGGATTATCATTGAATTTGATACTGTCACGGTCTCCAGAGCACAAATCCTAATGACTTTGTGGATCTCTCCATCAGGTCAAAATTTAAATGTCTCCAGTGGCCAATTTTGTTGATGACCAAATTGTCTTGTTATTGGGCACCACATTAAACTTCAAAATAAAGTACTGGCACAGTTCCGAGAACAATTGTCCTTTCTAAATCTGCATGCTTTGTCTGTACTTGTGTTCTTGTGTCCTTGTGAAACATCATCTTAAATACTATTACAAAGTTTGAATTTCACAATAAACAACAGAAGAAGTATGAAATGGGACTGTCACTGTTTTGTTATTATAAATAGACAAGTTGTTGTTAAAGTACTTTCAGTATTTTATAGATATTTTTATTTTTCTGTACTATGTTTATTAATGCACCAATATACTAAGGCAAATTCTTTGTATGTGAAACCCTATTTGGCAGTGAACCCAATTCTGAGCTTGTGTTTTTGCAGTCTAATGATGAGAGGTTGACAAATTGTGAGCATTTCCAACAGTATTGATTGACGTAGCACAATTGCAGTAGAAAAAAGATTGCTCTTCCTATTGCTTTGCTTTGTACAAATTAATTTCGGTCATCAGCATTTCTGTTAAGAGTTTGAAGATATTGTACTGCAACTAGTTTCCAACAGCTTCTATGACTCCTGCAAACTAGTGACCTACATTGAAAAAAAAAAAAAAAAGACATCTGCTCCGAGTGTAAGATAAAAATCTCGATAAATAGTTGGAATTAGTCTGCAGATGCATGACTACTTTTCTGTGCTTGGGAAATATTATGCATGCACATGCTCCCATTAAATGATACCATCTTGCTTAAATTTGGCTGGCAGGTCAGTGGGGATGATGATAATCACAGAGTGTCTTGTGCTGGAGTGACATGTGAGAAAATGGGTCCGTGTATTTGTGTTTCTGAAAACACAGTGACAACATCCTGACCTCACTATTTCTAAGTAGATTTAATTTAAAGTGATGACTGAGTATCACACTGCTGTGTCCCCCCGATCAATACACAAACACACAGTGAGAGACATCTGCTAGTCTTTATGAATCACATGGCACCATTTTAAATGGACGGGTATCCAGGTAAACGTTTGTCTTCCTTGTTGTTATTATCAGATCTGTGTTAAGACTTAATCTCATGACTGCAACATGCATTCAAATATTTTCTTATAGGGCAAAGTTACATTTTTAATTCTTAGACCAAGATGAACACTTGGACTATTTCCAGAAAACAGCCAAATCATCATGACTCATTGCTACAAACTCATTGCTACAAAACTGTAAGATAATGCCCCCAATCAATGGCATTTTCAAGGGTCAAAAATACCGACAAGAGCAACAGGATTAGCTCAAAATCCCCTGTGGATTGACTGAGTAAATTAAATATGGCTAACCCACTGAGACCTGCTAGAGCTGCAAAAAGCAGCAGACACACAGGAAATGAAGGCCCACAGGAGAGTAAACAAACAACATACCATGAGATCAGGCACCCCAAGAGGTAGTTAAGTCACCAGAGATGAGACCATTTTAATGGGGCACTAAAACTTGTTGTAAGTACCCATCTGGAATAGATTCTTCCGGAATGTGGCTGTTTTACAACTAATGGCCAGTGACGAGTCATCACGCCATCATCTTCCTCTTGTCTCACGTCACAAGTCTTGTTAGACAATAAATCACTAGCATGACACTGACTGCCTTTCAAACCAACTATTATAATCTGCTAGCATGGCCATTATAAATATGTAGAAATATCTTACTATACTGTCTAACTGTTTTGCAGTTCTTACGGACATTCATGTTCATTCATTGGAATATGGGATAATTTCCCTAATATCCTACTATCCTTTCCATGGAGGGAATAAAACTTTTACAAGCATTGGTCCGACTCACTTCCTCGCCTCTGCATTGGGGATAGATCAGAAGTTAAATACCATAAAAGTCAATAATTTCCTGCAGAACATCGAATTCAAACAACTGTGTGGGCAGGCTGGGAAACACCAACTCTTTCACCCTGGAGTGAGCATTAAGCCAATCAATAAAACAGGACTTGTCCAGGCAATCAGTTTCTCTCTCTCCCTCTAAAGTCATCATATCATGGTTTTTGGCATTTTTGTTCACAGGTCCTGATGGTTCTTATGGAGTGTCCTCCCTCACTATATAGTATAGCAACTATAGTTAAATCACCAAACCACAAATAACACACCATCAAGCTATCATCTGTCTACAATGACACCACTAATGATGAAATTCCTGTCCTTTATGGA
Source organism: Micropterus dolomieu (assembly GCF_021292245.1). NCBI lineage: Eukaryota > Metazoa > Chordata > Actinopteri > Centrarchiformes > Centrarchidae > Micropterus > Micropterus dolomieu. Next base: position 12,293,011 of record NC_060153.1, on the reverse strand, counting down.
TTGAAGACAGTTGTGCTTTTATATCCTTTTATTGCGCAAAATCCGTCATTGTATGTAGATGTTTGTAAAATCGTATTGTTTGTAGATTTTGTAAATTATGCGGTTTTCTCTCTAATTCTCTCTCCACTCCACTCCATCATTTGCTTTCTCCCTCCCTGGCTTTCTCATTGACAGTACATGACTTTCTTCTAACACAGAACCACGACATAGCAGTATTGATTAAAGCTGGGAAATTGCACCGCACACAGAGACTCCAGATAGTAAAGACAGCTCTGTCTCTGCCAACAAAGCAGCACTGCCCCTAACAGCACTCACACCATTTCTGCTGATGGAGGGAGGAGAGTTGTAGGAGTGGACTAGCCTGAAAGTCTGCGGTGTGAAATCAGACATTCTCGAGTGCCGAGGCAGGAGCAAATTCCACAATGTGTGTGCAAATATTTATGCACACCACTTTGGAAATCCCAAGCTTTACAAAATCAGGAGTTCGGAGAGTGTCGGCTCTACAAGGATCTGCTCCTCATCGCCGTACAATGTCAATGGACACTTGAAATAGCACGCTTGTTTCCCCAGCTCCGTTATATCTGGATGTTTGAGTCTGTGAGGGAGATGAGTGTTTGCTCAAGTTCTGTGCTGAACAATCACATCACCTTCCAGCTGCAGTAGCAAATCATAAGCAGTGTATGGGACAATGACAAGTCAAGAGCGTGCATCAAGTGGGCTACTTGTGGTCTTGCTGAAAAGTCCTAGACATCCCACTTGAGTGGTGATTATGGTGAAGAAACAGAAATCAAAGAATAGGCTGATTAGGATTCTGCTCAAGAATGCTGCAGCGAGATGATCATAAATGCTGACGGCTCAGAACTGGTTTCGGACCTAGTTGTGTGTCGTTCGGGTCTTAACATTGTTCTCTTTGTACACAATGAAGTAAAAACAACATGAAAATATTAAAAATTATGATCTTGATGATGTTTTTTGCTGTAATGCTAGAATCTCGTGCTAAAAGATGGTTGACAAGGCCTTTATGTTGCAATCTTGAAAGCTGCTCACTGGATCAAACATCTCTTTAAGGTTTAATGTTTTACTGAAGACAGAACAAATCAAGAGATTGCTGGATCAATAAAACAGAGAGAGGAATTAAAATGAGAGTCAAAAGACGCATTGAGTGAGTTCATGTACTAAAAAGAGAAAGTGAGAAAAGACTGAAGGAGAGGGAGTGTGGTAGAACAAGCAAAGTAAACAAGTTTGGCGTGAGCTTGTTGGAGTCATTGGGTTTACGAAAACATTCCAGAGTCCTCGAAACAAGCGGCCTTGTGAGTCCACAGGGGCAGAAACAAGGGGGCTTTAAATCACTGAACAGGAACAGCGTTGAAGGACTCTAATTCAATCATAAATATCTCAAAAAACACACCATGTCAAGTTAAGTGATTACCAGTCACCTATATGACCGCAGGACAATCAGTCAGAATAACCCCGCCAAACCTAACAAACTGGAAGAGGACAAGATTGTTCACTAACACGAGCCCACTGGAGCAGAAATTACATACACTCATTCCATACTGCGGTTTCTACCTTACAATATACACAGGCACAACAATAATAATGTGATAATTTATCACAGTGAAGACATTTGGAGACTTGGGAAACCTTACAAATAGTAAGATGTATTGCACATATGCTTATCATTTATCAAACGGTCATTTAGCCTTATATGTTGATACAGGCTTTGGTTAATGTAGAATGACATCTAATTACATTTCTGCCAAAAGATAAAACAGACTAAAGCCATCATACATCATCTTGCATCACTTAAAAACTGGCTGAGACAAACAGTAGTCTCAAACAGAATAGCTAGTTGACTCTTTACATAGATGTTATTGGTGTGACACAATGAAACAAAACATAGTATGGCGAAAAAATGGTGAAAAAACATTTGCTGAAATACACGGGAACAAGACAGCAAACTCTGCAAAGACTGCTCACAATACCTTTCATTTACTGAGCAAGATAAAAGTTAAGTGTTACTAAAAAGACAACATTTGGAATACAAATTTCTCAAAAAATAGCTGATATGAAAGGTAAAAATTGATGACACAGGAGAGTTGCACTTGATGATGGATGGTGATGTAGAAAAACCTCTACTGATAATTGCTTGCTTTGAATACCATTAAAACTTTGCACCTCAATGGTCTGAATGAAGAATATAATTTAGAGGTCTTTCTGTAATTTTTGCCTTCGGACTTACATATTCACTCATGTGAAGGAATTTGACTTTTCACATCCAGTTAAACTGACACAAATTTGACCACGGACCCCCATTTGATAAGATTTTGTCCCCCATCTGACAGGGTTTTGGCTTTAAATGTTTTATCATAGAAAGTGTATGAATCCTATAACTAAAAAGTCATACATTCTGTCATTGCGTTACTTGTGTATGAAATTATTGTGAAAATAAATGATTCCCCTTTTTGTTGGGGAACCCCCTTAACCATGGAACACCAGCTACTGCAGGTAATACGCTGACTATGGATAAGTATCTCATACAGCCCCACTTTATAACCCACACTGAGAACCACTGGTCTACTGAACGGAGCTCACATTGTTTGTGCTAGTTTTCACCTTCTTCCTTGTTCCAAAGATGGATGCACATTGGTTGTTATGTAGCTTATTGCCTTTCCAGGTGCAGTGACAATTACCTTAAAGTGGATCGCCTGTGAATTTCTTATTTAGGAGGAATCTACACTGCATGACTGTGACACTGATGAAAAGAAAGTGAAATTTTATCATTGAACGTGACCCTCTTCTGTCAACATAATAATGGTGTGAACTAGTGTTGTAAAAAAAAATAATTTCTTTTGATAGACATTGATTCTGAATATTTTAAATGGTTTTAATATTCATTTTCCAAAGTATCGATACTGAAAATGCACTTCTCGTGTTTCCTCCTGAAAGCGAATTGACACACCCCCACCCACCGCTGCAGCGCCCACATAGCCCCACCTCATGTCACAGCGCCGTTGACTCATCTTGTTCACTCCGGTTGAATCGCGTTATTTTTTTCAACAACTCCCGCCCTGCTGTGCTGTGATTGGCTAGTACTCTTCAATTGTGATTGGATGCTGGCAAAGGATACAAGCAAACCCACATGCAAGCGTTGGTACTATAGACTGTATAAAAGAAGTGGATGTAGTCACCGTGACGTCACCCATTGGTTTGTGGACTTCCGTTTTTAAGCTTCAAGTTCAGAGATGGGGACTTGATTTTGAGACTTGGACTTGAGTCCGACTTAAGTCGCACACACAGTGACTTTAGACTTGACTTGAGACTCTTCCTCAAAAGACTTCAGACTTGACTCGGACTCGAGGTGCGGAACTCATGAACAATGTTTATTTTTAGGAAACGTCTGATACGTCAAATACCAGCAGCTGCTGTGCCATTCATAATAAACTTTTTTTTTTTTTAAACTTCACACAACAAGACCCAAACAAAGAAGCGCTGAATGCAAAATAGGTTAGTAACCTGAGGTTAGTAAACATGTTTAGCTCAGCATTGGCTCTAACGTTAGCTTGCTTGCTTGCCAAACTTGTGGTGGTCGATTATTTACGTCCCGCTGGGTGCCATCACGTTAATTATTAAATCTGGCTGCAAACAGGTTACAGGTTTATTGTTGATCATGTAACGTTACAGTTTTATTAAGTTATAACGTTACACTGGGTTTGAGAGTCAGGGTGGTAGTGTTGACTTACAGTAGTTAATAAGCTGTCATTACTTGAATTGCACATTACATAGTTGTGCTCTGTAAGTGAAAAACAGGTTACAGTTACAGAATCCCTTATAGCTATGCAGTGCTATAAGCAGCCTGGATTGAATACATGTGCAATAGCTACAAGCTCAGGAAAAAGGTAGTAAGTAGACTTTGAGTTAGTACAGTTTAGTCAAATAATATGCCCAAGGTCAATAATAGACTTTCATGCTTTATAAGGGCATAATCACACTAGGCCCGGTTGCCTTGCACTGTGCCCGAGCACAATTGTCCCCCCTCCCCACTTCCCCGCTGGCCTGTGCTCACACTGCGGCAAACTATCCAAGCCGGAGCACGTTTACGTCAGCATTCCAGTGTTTCCCATAAATTGATTATTTGTGGCTACCCTCCACAGTACCAATGCCGCCACATATTGATTTTTGATTTTTTTTTTCTACTAGGCCTATTTTAAATCGTATTTGATTGCAGAGCTACGTGCAGAGCACATATTTGCTCAGCAACCTTGTCTCACTGGCTCCCTCTCTCTCTCATGAACACTGCTGCACTGTTCATATACAGTCTATGCACACAACATAACACGGCACGGAGCGATCACACTGGTGAAACAAACCGGAATTTTGGGATTGAACGTGGTTGGGTACAGTACGGATCGCATAGTGTGAGTATGCCGCAAGATACCATGGTATCGTTATACACAGTGCCTTTCATTTAAAAAAAATATAAATTACGTAGTTATAAAGTCTTGATTTTGGCTGGAAACATAATTTCAGTATCTTCTTTCCTGAGGGAACCACAAGACAAATGTTTTCTTGACTGACATGGTTTTGAAGTCAAGTGCTGGATTTAAAAAACTGCAAAACAAATATAGAGGCAAAGAGTGATGATGAGGCAGAGAGCGAAAATACAGTATGTCCCTGGCATGTGTCCCATAATCATGTCTAGTCGAGCTTGGCTGTAATGTTATAGCACATACACGTGCTAACACAGTGAAAGAGTCTGTGCATGCTTTTAGGTATGCTCTGACATACACTTATTATACACCCGCACTGAACAACACTGTTTTTATGACTATTTCAGTAGTTCTAGTGTGGCACGCTTCACTCATGAGACATATATGGACTTGAACAAAACCTCAGCCACAAACAGAGATGACAAAACACATTGGCCAATGCATTAGTAAATTAATGGTTTTAAAAATGATTGTCTATTAAAGCCTTTTTTAATGAATTTCACAGAGCATGAACAAATTCAGGTAAGAAAATATTAAAGAATCACGGATTTGTGCATGGTTTAAGCACATATTTTTGCTTGTGAATGAGGCCCAGTGTTCTTGGCCTACTTTTTCATATCCTCATGACTAGGATAACATTCAGGCACAAAAGTAGACAGTGGAGCAGTTCATCTGCCTTGATAAAATAATAAGGAGGTGCTATTTATAGACACAAATTGAGCAGCTTGACCTAAATGTGAAGGCATACTGAAACGTGATGTGCTATCAAGGGAACTGATGCCCACTAGGAACATCATGCGCTTCTCTACAGAAGTGAGGTGCTTCAGGTAAACTGTGACATCAAGATGTAGATGGAAATGTCTCTTTTTAAAGGGACAGAAATGTGCTGTGAGAACATACACATTTAATATGCGTCTCTGTGCAGTTAATTGTCATGTTTTCAAGCTAAATCACTATTTAAACTATAATAGCTGTCCATTTTGAGGTGAAAGTATCTTATTGAAGCTAATTTGTTACAGGGTTGCCTGCTGCTTTTTCATTTAAAGACATTTTGCTGATGTCACAGTAGTGAGCCCTTTCTGACTTCCTCTTTGGGCATCCTGCTGGGTACCTGTAGAGTCCTGTAGGGCCACAATAGGCCCATGACATCTGTGTGGTTTAACAGTAGGCAGGGCTCGAGTAGACCGGAACATGTCTATGGACCTCCCACTGGCCCACTCTTAAACCCCATACAAAAGCCTGGTTGCCACTTAACAATAAACGCATTCATGCACAACAAGGGGCACAAATACGCACTCACACCCTCCACAGGCAATTCAGTATTACAAATATATTTTCATAAAACCATACAGACCTTTTATTTCATTTACTGCACTCAAGTCTGTTTAGGCAAGAGTATTGTATGACCTTCATGTCTCTCCCAGCTGCAGAACAGTTTTGATAATGATGTTGTAGACATACGTTGAAAAACCTTGATCATGCGTGCATGAACTTAAGTTTTCCTCCTATTGGAGATACACAAGGCTCTCTGTATAGCAGGCAGTCAGTGGGTAATTTTGGTCCAAACCACTTTGGTCCAGTTGGTTACATGCTGACAGATTGACACTTCATCTGGCACAAGGCAGGTTTTTGTCTCCCTGTCCTTTCGTAGTCACTTTGTGGTTGGAAAGGGACCCACCAGTGTTTGCCAAGATGCTAAGATGAATGGAGTGGCCTATCTGGGGATGTGGAAATGCAGATTTGGTAGTGCAGTGCAATTTTGGTATTCATTTTGGCATTAAATTGTGGCTCCACTAAGACACAGGCAGTCTGTGCCCTTTCCTGGGCTTAAGTTGGTGAAGGCTGACACACAGGCCTGTTTAAAGTTACATATTTTTTTCACCTTCTTACAAATTGCTCAGCTAGTGTGCCTTTTTCCGTAGCAATTTGCAACAAATACCTGGCCAGATTTAAATCGGAGATGCTGCAATTACATGGCACATGTGTAAGATCACTGGGCCCAAAGGAAGTTTGTTCACATATTAAATACCTACTCACACCAAACCTGTAGGCTGTTTTGCACTGATTCCTTTTTTATACAGTAAAAGTAAATAGGAACATAGCTGGGATGTTGTCATCGTGAATACTTCACCATTAAACCAAGTTAAACTACCACCAGATTAACTTATTATGCTGTGAATTTTAATCAGAGACCTAAGGGAATTATGTTTTTTGCCACGGCTTTTGCCATTGAATAAGGAAATAGAAACTAAGATAATGCATACATTTGTACCGTCATTAAGCAAAAGCTTACACAGTGTTATGCAATATCTAGACATTTGCTGAAACATTCTAAACCAAGATAAAATTAACCAAGCTTATAGGCCTATTACCTCCTCACATTACTTCAGAAAATGGATTGATTGACAAATCTCTGTTATGCAATAGCATTTGCCCGGTAGCATTATGATAGGCATAATAAACTAATTAGGCCTTTCAGGTAACCAGCCAATGGGCGGTGAAAAAGAGCAGAAATAACCCTAAACTTGATGCAATCCATGAGTACATCGCACCAAAGTCCTACAGAGTGGCACTACATTTTAAATGAGACTTGACACAAAATGTGGATTTTCTGAAAAAATGACATCTAGAGAGACTGTTACACAATATCCAGGTCACATAAAATGTGGTCACACCCATAAATGTAAGTAGAGAAAAAAAGAGAACATGTCAGTGTAAGTGACAGGGAGGACAAAAATCTATGGGCTGAGTGGAAGTTGACATAATTCAGTGGCTGGTTAGTGTACACTTGGTGCTGAGTTCTGCATCTCTGACTGATCCAAACTGCTCATCTGTCTCTCTATTGTTTTATTAATGTTCACACCTCTGCATTCATTAAAAAACCATTAATCTTATATCATCATCTGTAATTACCTGACGAGTTCCATTTACTGAGTGATGCCAAACAGTCCCAATTTGTTCATATTTTGTGTTGCACTGCATTACACTGTATCTATTTTTGTCCACTGAATGACAAAAAGAAAACCTTACAATTTTCTTCTTTGTAGTTTTGGATTACTATGATGAAAACCACAAAATGCAAAAATGAAAACCACAAGCTTCCTAAATCTATCTCCTGTACAATAAAAACCAACAGCTCATCTCAAATGCCCTAATCTCAAATCTGACAGCAAACTAAACGATTTGACTTAAATCCTCAATGAACTAAAGGAAATATTTTGCAGGCAGGTATGATGACATATGCCATACATGATGATGACATATTGCTATCTGCCCTGATTCCAGATGCCCTTTGACAGGACTGAAGTTTAGCAAAACGTTTTAAAACATAGCAGAAGCATGCCATTCATTCCAGACTCTGTTCTCTTCTGCTGCGTTAAAATATCCATATTAAACCTGCCTCCAGAACTATTAATCATAAGCTGATGAAAAGGATAGATGTCCATACAGCTTAAAAGGACAATTTGATTTGTAATTAATCCAATTACTAGTTAATGAGCATAAAATAATTAATGATATAAGGCAACTTACACAATGAAAGCTTTTTATAATTAAGTTTCATTAGAGGTTAATGACATTTGGATACAAACTCACTAAGACACATACAGCTCTATTAGTACAACACAATAACCCTCTATGACTGGGAACACGCATGCGTGAATTTACACACAGAATGACTTAATTACACATGCATTTCCTGTGAAAGCCACAACGTTCTGCCTGCACCTTGAAAACTGTCAGGAGAGCTGTAATTAGATCCTGTTTTAATTCTTTGACCAACTTTGCAACTCCTCCCTCTTTCATGTGGCACAGTGAGCTATGTTCCAACAGCCTGAGCTAGACAGTGTTTGTTTCTGGATATTTATCACCTGGTGCTCCCTACTTCAATAGAGAGGTTAGGCCACAAGGACTGACCTCCGGATTCAGTGGAAAAATTATGTTAACCTCCTTTGAAAAGAAGCACATCAGCAGCTGTACTTGACTTGTGAAGGTGTCGCAGATTCAAACATGGTGCAGCCAAACGTCATGTCAATCGTGAACATTAAAGATGATGGCGCCTCTCTTAAAAACACTTTGATGTGGCCTGGGCATGTAGATGATACTGGCCAACATTCCTCAAGAGCAGCTCTGTTAATCCATTTTCTTTCTGCTGCTCTGATAGAGGACTATCTGTATTATTTAAAAGCAACCTATTAAGGAATCAGATGTCTATTCTAATGCACGTCCTGCGTGTGTACAACCAGCTCATTTGTTATGCATGAGCAAAACCTGGTTTTCAAGCAACTGTGGCGGAAGCAGGTAAGAGGGAAAATGCCAACACTGCTATCTCAAAGTCCCACACAGAGAAATGTATCCATGTACATCCACCAACTCAAATAGACTTGCTGTTACATAAAGCACAAGAAAAAAAAAGATCTAAATATGACACAAACCTGACAATGATCATCTTAAAGAAACATCTGAACTAGACTGTGCCTGTTTCTCTGAGCTGCAGCATCCCCACTCATCCATTAAAGCTTTAATGCTCTTATCACTTCGCTAACCCCCTCCAACCAAACTCACAAGTTCCTATGGCAGCAGAAGGAGCCAGTTCCCCCCAGAAACCTCCTCTCGAATAGGGCTCACCATCCACGGCGAGTCTCGCCAAGACCCCGGTCCCTCTCGCTTCGACTTGTCTCCTCAAAGACACCCCTCAAACACTTTGCACCCCAGGCTTCAGAGGCAGCTGCAACAACATCTAACAGCGGCATGAGAGGCTAGTATCCCACTGTCCCTCCTTAAATATACCCCTCTGTTTGTCGTGATGCCTTTTTGCCACTCATCGATCGCAATGGTATATACCATAATAAGCCGGAAGCTCCGGGATGTATTCACACACGTGTTTTGTACTAGACACTGTGGGATGGGCAGTTCTTTCATTGCTGGTGGCCATTATGTTTGCAGAACTTCTGAATTGAAGACATTGAGCTTGACAGAATAAAAAAAAGCATGTGCGAGAGACTCCACCTGGCTCTGATTGGTTGTTTTGTCCCGGAAGTGGTGGATTCTTGCAAATGGCATTAGGAGCAGTACACATTATCTGTCTCATGTACTACTGTCAAGATATAGTAATATAGTATACTTTTAGTTATTTTTAAAACAATTCCCTACTCCTGCTTTAAACTCTGTTGATCTGTCTGTGAGAAACATTGTTCACTTAACAGAAGACTTGCTGCATATCCTGTCTTCTCTCTGAGACAATGACAATGCAGTTTTCCTATCCTGCTGTGTATCGTGTTAAAGAATATGATACTTCACATGCTTGAAATGAATTACAGCTGCATGTACTGGAATAAACATAGACATGTGCACACAATCACATTCAAAACACAGGCAAACAAACCCGTACATGCACTGTACAGATACCTACACATATACACCTAGTGTGTCAGTCTCTGCCTTCGTCACTCACCTGCTAGTCGACTCTCTCGAGCGGTTTTGCTGAGCATATCTAGAGCTTTGGAGGTAGAGGACCTGAGATGGTCACTGAAGGACCTCTGAAGCAGCAGCAGCCTCATAGAGCGAGACATGCCGATTTGCATCCACCGACACGTTTCTAAGTCAGGCTCTTACCTTGTCCCAACACCTGTTCCTGTTCCTGTTCAGGTCAATTATTGTGCTTTCGTGCCTTGTCAATCCCACTTCTTTCCACTGCTACTATTTATTAGCTCGCACGTATCTATGTTCAAGCAATCAATCAGAATCTGACTAGTTTCTCCATCCGACCGGCTCTGTTCTATCCTCTGCACTTGTCTGGTTTCTGCCTCCTTCTCTTTCTCACTCTGTTCTGTTCCAGTCTGGACTGTACACTCCCGTCTGCTGCAGTGAGCATTAGTGCAGTAACTGCTGGGACACATCCAGCGAGTGCTGCAATGCTCTCATATTCTATTCTGTCAGTGTGTGTGTGTGTGTGTATATATATATCTGTGTAAGTGTGAGTAAGTGCTTTCTGACACAAGCTCCAGCGCTATCTGTGAATATCGGAGTGCATTAGAGTCACGACTAGCATCTCTCCCTCCCTGTCTTTTCCAAATATCACATCTTTTTTTTGTTGCATCCCTTCTCTGTCACCTTCCTCCTCTCATCCACTCTGTTTGCACCCGCCCTACCCTGTCTAGACACACAGAGCCTCAATGCCAGTTATACAACCCATAGCCCAGGCAGCCAGCTTGTCATGAAGATCCACCTGTCCTTGTCCTCAAGCAGCTAAAGACACCAAAGAACTGAAACCAAAACACAGGAACTCAGATGATAAAGGGGTCCAGGATAATGTTTGAGTCATTCAGTCACAAAGCTGCAGGTCAATTAAATGGTTCCCAGAAATGGCTGATAGTGAACATATTTTGACGGATTTCCCATATTGAGAAGTCAAGAGTCAAAAAATGCGGGGGTTTAAAACTGTGCTCTCACTGGTTGCTCTTCCTCACCACAGAAACCTCTCTGTTATTCCCCCACAATCAATAATCACATCTGCCATTTAGCCACAGAGAATGTTAGAACCCATGACATGACAATCAATAATCACATCTGCCATTTAGCCACAGAGAATGTTAGAACCCATGACATGACAATCAATAATCACATCTGCCATTTAGCCACAGAGAATGT
>NC_060153.1:12277819-12281853 GCF_021292245.1 Micropterus dolomieu | reverse complement strand
TTCTGTCAGTGTGTGTGTGTGTGTGTATATATATATCTGTGTAAGTGTGAGTAAGTGCTTTCTGACACAAGCTCCAGCGCTATCTGTGAATATCGGAGTGCATTAGAGTCACGACTAGCATCTCTCCCTCCCTGTCTTTTCCAAATATCACATCTTTTTTTTGTTGCATCCCTTCTCTGTCACCTTCCTCCTCTCATCCACTCTGTTTGCACCCGCCCTACCCTGTCTAGACACACAGAGCCTCAATGCCAGTTATACAACCCATAGCCCAGGCAGCCAGCTTGTCATGAAGATCCACCTGTCCTTGTCCTCAAGCAGCTAAAGACACCAAAGAACTGAAACCAAAACACAGGAACTCAGATGATAAAGGGGTCCAGGATAATGTTTGAGTCATTCAGTCACAAAGCTGCAGGTCAATTAAATGGTTCCCAGAAATGGCTGATAGTGAACATATTTTGACGGATTTCCCATATTGAGAAGTCAAGAGTCAAAAAATGCGGGGGTTTAAAACTGTGCTCTCACTGGTTGCTCTTCCTCACCACAGAAACCTCTCTGTTATTCCCCCACAATCAATAATCACATCTGCCATTTAGCCACAGAGAATGTTAGAACCCATGACATGACAATCAATAATCACATCTGCCATTTAGCCACAGAGAATGTTAGAACCCATGACATGACAATCAATAATCACATCTGCCATTTAGCCACAGAGAATGTTAGAACCCATGACATGACAATCAATAATCACATCTGCCATTTAGCCACAGAGAATGTTAGAACCCATGACATGACTTTACTGTATATAAACTTGGTAGGAATAGAGTATGCAGTACATACACACACACACACGTTAGCTATTGAGAAATATTCATGTACTGCAAACCTTATGTAACAAAACTTAAGCTACTGAGACGGACAAGAACAACACAATGGAGTCCATTACTTAGACTGCTGCTGAGTTGATCGGATAACGCTGATTTAGCTTCTATTAAGCAAGCACAACTCTCTGCGGTCTGTGAAGAAGCTTAGTCATTGGCTACTTAACTGGGCAAAAAATTAAAAAGCAGCAACCTCAGAGTAGGTGTAGTAACACTGTAACGTTAGGGCCTATAGCCGATGGAGGACTTTTTAGATGATTAATTAATTATCTATTACAACCAGGTATAAGATTATTTTTCCTTTTTAATATAAGTATGTGTACACATACCTAGCAATAAAGCTGATTCTGATTCTGATATAATTAGCAGCCAACTCTGCAGTTCCACTCAGCTCTACAGAGCTTTTTTAGCATGTTTCAGCTCATTGTTTTGGTTTAACAGCCTGCAATGTTACTGTTTTGGATCATTTTCACTTCACTCATTATTATTGAGCAGTGAGACTGCAGCAGATATTCAGCAAAAAAGCTCTAATAAACCAAATTTACGCTACCTACTCAGCACCAAAACAGCTGATGTATAAAATTAACACCTAGCTAGTAAATATAATGGAGCATTTAGCAACTATGGAGCCACATATTATTCTCAGGAGTTGGTGGAGACCAGCTCCTTGCATAAATTGGGTGGTCAGAGACACGACTCCAAATAAATGCTAATTTTCCCTCTGTGTCTGCTAGGTAATAATAATCAGGTAATAATTTGTCAGTGTGTGTTTACAGCCTCTTCAACTGCCACCAAGGAGCCAGAAAGTGTTATGAACTTAAAAATGCTGTAAGTGTGTGTCTTTTAGACTGATCACTCAAACATGTGTGTATCTGGCAAGATAGTCATGAGTTCATATGTGTGAGTAGCTGTGAACAGTGTGCTGTTCAGATTGCCCTCCATTACATTCCACACTAAACTCACACTTGAGAAAGTCTGCCAAATGCGCTGATTGCTCCAGTAAGTGAAGGTAATATACCCAGTGTTGACTTATTGCAGCCGGCTGATAGCATTGTGATCATCGCGGACAATTGACTTTATGGTCTCCCGAGGTTTGCTGAGACTGATAAGGCTGGATTCCCGCGTCTTTGCCTTTTCATAACCCTTTCGTCTGTGCTTCTGCAGTTGTGGAATGACCTCTTTAACAATGTTGTAAATAAGGATTAGGGTGGGATACAGGAAAACAAACATCTTACAGAAGTATCACATTTTTATTGTCCTCTCTCACACACACCTGCTCTCCGGACTCTCGTGACATCTGAATCAACTTATGGCTTTCATGCATGCATGAGTGTGTGCGTACTACGAGCCACGCAAAAGCAAACCATCTGGGTCAGTATTCATATCACTACAACATATCAGTGTACTTTCCCTTTCTCTGTCTCTGGTATACCTGCGATAAGGGGGCAATACACAGACTATAACCTGGATATGAGAGAAAATGTCCTGAAGGGCGGAGGAGAGGGGGTAGACAGGGGAAAACAATAGAGTTCACATAGCTCAGGAAGGAGACTCTTGCCAAATGCCCCCTCTTTCAAACAAGTGTACAGCGCGCCAGGAGTGTGGATCTACATCTACCTCCACAGAACAGAGGCAGGAGAGGGTTACCTGCCAACACAGTGACCTAGAAATGGAGACATGGGAGGTGAAAAACGAAGGCGGCGAGGTGTTCTTTCAAACAGTGTATATAAACAGTGTGTGACAGTCTATCATCAAAATGTCTATAAAGAACAATGCACTATACTCTATTCTTTACAGTACGGCCAAAAATGTGTCGGTATGTTGAAGCATGTATGTGTGGGTGTGCCTTAGGGTGACTATAATTGTGTGTGAGTCCCTTTGATGTGACCATCTGCTAGAGGACTTACTCTGCTCTCAAACATACACTCACTCACCCTTACTGTCTGCCCTACTTTCATATAACTCCATTCTATCTGATTTCTTTGCACCTTGTTAGGTGTGTGTGCGTGCCAGTTAATTCAAGAAGTGACAATTCTGCTTTCAGTAAAGTATCACCTCAAGATATCAAAACACAAAATATCCCATATATAGTTTATCTAAACAATCGACATTGCAGTCTCCTGCATGTTCTAGACAGCCTCTCCCCCTGACAACCAGACAAGGAGAATAAACCAGCCAGAGTGTGACAGAGCCTGCTGAGCCAGGACTGATTCATTAGCCTGGGGACAGTGTGGGCATCTCACCTCATCAACACTGGGAGATTTACAATCATCTTGCTTAGGGATGAAAGTTCTTGCAGGATCATTTCAGATGAAGCACAAGTTCAGGTCAGTAATAACCCCCAATTAAAATGATAATCCTATTCTATATACAACTGCCATAAAATAATAGAGACCTAGTTTCTCACCATCCACACAGCTACTGATTGACTGATCATGCACAGTGGGTAATAAACACATACCAATCTTCTGAAAAATAAAGCTAAAATAAGAATAATGACCCAAACCTCTAAAGGTTTCTTTATTTGGTATAGGGGAGACTTTTGTTTTTGTAACTCTGGGAGTTCAGCAAGTTGACTTCCTGTTTCAAATTCCCCTTCATGCAGTGGTTTCCTGTTCAGACTACCATAGCTAGGGAAATGGATTCCCGATGAAATAACTCTTAAAACTCAAAAAGAAGCGAAGAGGTTTCGGAGCTTTGACTCAAGAATATCTGTGATTTTTTAATTTTTTTTCTAAATTACACTTAGGAAATTTATTTTTGGAACAAGAGGGACACTTATTATCATTCAAGAAGGTTCAACATGAAGTCTGAACAAGCTCTCAACAAAACAAGGTGTATAACATATAACTTTTCCAAACCTCTTCCAAGATATGAAGTAAATCCATATATGACAAGCGTAAGAAAGCAGAATGGTTTTCTTCCAATGGGTTAACAGTTAAGACTGCATTTGTAAGTGTGTTCACAGCTGAATTTGAAGTGTGAAATATAAATGGAATGATCTCCCAATGTGTTACAGTTCCAGTCTCCACACAGGATGCCTGGGAGAGAGTGTGTCAAATGGGAGGAGAGAGAAGCTGAGAGAGCTGTTTGGGGGGAGGTGTCGAAGATGGCGCACACTGATGGGGGGGGGGGGGGGGGGGGGGGGGTTCC
>NC_060153.1:12197194-12277799 GCF_021292245.1 Micropterus dolomieu | reverse complement strand
GGGGAGGTGTCGAAGATGGCGCACACTGATGGGGGGGGGGGGTCAGTGATTCCCATACTATGTATGGAGGGGTGGGCAAAGAAAGTGGGATAAGGCAGATTCAATCATCAAGTAAAAGGAAGAGAATCATCATTCATGAGCTATTATTGACTTGGCTCCAGGCTAAGGGAGCTTCATGCATCTGTCAAAACAACTTCTCAAATGAGAGCAATGTGCTCAAAGGGCATGTTGCTGCAGGGTATAAACAAGGGGAAAGCACCACGGGCCACAAATGAGAAAAGCAAGTCATATAGTATGAATGATAACTAATTTCACTGTGACATTCTCTGAATTAAGTGAAAACTGGGGTGGAAATTTGCCATTTTGCGGACTGGAGATGTGGTCTGTTAGAACTAAAAAGCTCAATCACAAGATATGTGGGTGAACAGCGATTCTAAGACGCCATCTATGCTGAACAGGTTTTGTTAGTTATTTATCCTGTTAATCAAGCCTGTCCGATATGGCAGACATTCCTCACAACACAATCAAATCTCTACACCAGTTTTTATTCAAGGCAGAGCCGGCCCTAGACCTTCGGGGGCCCTAATCAAAATTTTGTTGGAGGTCCCTCTGACCATCTGGCGTTGTCACTATATATGAAACATCTCGTTTTTAAATAAGACCCCACGAATATTTATATTCTTTAACCTACCGTGTTTGTTTAGCACAAAAACACCAAAGCAAATTTCTTAAACCTACTTGGCAATAAACCTGATAAATATATATACTCTATATTATTATATCTACTATGTTTGGTGTCAAACAGGAAACATATGATACCACCAGTGCTACTGAGCTTAATGGCAGTGCAAGACCCGGTACAAGCTGATGAATTTAGTTCTGAATAAAAAGACGGATAACATGATTATGACTGACCAAAGCTTAAATCTTTAATAACAGCCAAACATCAGAAACTACAAAACAGTTGATAGCATCATCTTTTCTCAACCAGCTTCTTTATACATGATCTAAACCAGTCAGCTGGATCCACTGGAGGAGTAGAAACTGGAGAGCCAAGTGTGGTATAAACATGATGGTACTGCTCTCCACTTGAACAGGCACAGGTAGAACTATGAGGGAGATTAACACAGAAAATTTGTAATTTTTGTAAATTGACATGTTCTTCCACTGAGTGTTGCAAGAGGTGAATAATTGTTTAGTTATTGTTGATGTCAGCCTAAACTTACCAGCATTGTCAGCTTCTTGAATGATACCAATGATGGAGGTAGAGACTGATGGACCTGCTATGAAATAATAAAAATAAATAAATATATTGACTGAATTGAAATGACATGTTTGTAGCATTAAATCTGGAGGATCTTATAATGCAAGACAATCTGTAAGAGTTTGATGCTGTCTCCTTTTAAAAAGTGACTTTAGTTAAGATGTCTTTTCAACACTGGCAGCTTTTGAGGAGGCTCCCCGATGTAGCTCAATAATCAGTCCTTTAAAACAGCTACTACACACTCCCTACCTGACAGATTTGATTTTTAATGAAAGGACAGGGCATCTCTATAGGTTTAACTAAAACACATAACTTACCAGCAGAGTCAGCTTCTTGGGTGACATGACCTGTTGAAACCTGAACTATCTGGTTTTGTTCAGTGAAATGCTTTATAACACTAGATGTGAATAGCTCAGCTCCAAAGATAATGTTAGATAGAAAAAAGATAGGCCCATGTCCTAATAACAATAATAACTTAATCAATTTTAATAATACGATTTAATCCTATGGTATAATACTACTACTAAACCAATTTTATGCAGTTTGTAAAAGGTGTGATGTTAATCACGGTTAGCGTCTTAGCAAGTATAGCGTTAGCATTGTTCATACCAGCACGGCTAACTAAAGCTAATGTGAGACCTTTAGTTCAGATTATCTAAAACTATAGGATGGGAAAATGGAGCCTGTGGGCTTACGTACCTTTATCTTCTTGCCTCCTCTCTTCTTTGAGGCTCTTCTGTTGTCTTTTCACATGTCCAGACAAATATGATCTTCTCTTGTCAGACATCAAGCCTGACTGACCCAGCATAACGAGTGATGTCACAGGGTCAGTCAGGGTCAGGAGTCACAGGGAGGTCCGAGCGAGCTGACCAATCAGGGTAGCTGATTTTCCATATTATATAACTACATTAAATAACCACTATGCTTATGGTGCGTAATATGTAGAGCTGTCTTTCATTTTATTTTATTATTTTACGTTTCTTTTTTCAGTGATTTATTTCCACCACTAGCAAGCAGTGACTGTAGGGGCCCCTCTGCTGGCCACGGCGCCCTATGCCACCGCAAGGTTCGCTTAGTGACTCGGCAGGCTCTGATTCAAGGAATAGTTTTACATTTAGATTTTTTGGGTTAGATGAGAAGATCGATACCACTTTTAAGTCAACAGATAGCATAAAAACTGGAAACAAGGGGGAAAAGCTAACCTGGCTAGCACCATAATAAGTTTTTTGCATTTCTGTTTGTGTATGGATTAAACAAACAAAACGTTTTGATTAGTAAAATTCAGAGGTGTAAGTAGGTCATTTTTTTAAAAATTTGGACAGAGGCTGGCAAGCTGTTTCCTCCTGTTTCCAGTCTTTATGCTAAACTACGCTAATCACAGGTTGGCTCTACATCCATATTTAGTGTTCAAAGATGAGAGTGATATTAATCTTCTTCTCTAATTTTCAGCAAGAAAACAAGTATTTCACCAAATGTTGAACTATTTGCTTTACTGACTTAAGCACAAAACTCTAAAGGCCTTTTCAGACCCAATGTGACAACAGTTCCAATGCCCTCTGAAAACCATTATTTCCAATGGCTTGCAAAGCAGCAAACCCAGCAGAGAGGCCAGCTCGGCACCGTGTCTGAAAGAGCCTTAAATATGACTTTAAAAGAAACCATTTCTGGTTTGTGATTTTTTTGAAAGGTGAGCAACGGTCAAACAGATGCACAAATGGGACTTTTCAGAGTGTGTAATAATATGATGATAAATACTGGGATCTCCAGAGGTGAACACTCAGGTCAGCCGTGATTCTGCATATCATAACAATAAAAGCTTTAAATACCAGTAACATGAATTGGTCACTGGAGTTCCTAGAAGGGAAGAATAGTGACTGATAAGGAAATGAGGGATAAAAGAGAGAAGGAAACAAAAAGGAGAGCCAGACAGACAGAAATGATGAGACAAGTTATTCACAGGAACCACCAACTCCCCAAAGTCTGCCGCTCTCACAAAGAACTCCACCAATGGTGCTAAACCATTTCCTCTTTCCTCAGTTTTCCTTTCCTCCACCTACGGCTGAGGCATGTGCTGTAAACTATGAGGCTATGATTCCAGGTAAAAGGTCAGGCTTTAACTCTGCTGTTGGTTGGATGCCTATTATTGTGTTCTGTTTATATATTCCCACTGGTTATATTTAAATCAGGAAGGAGCAGCATGGTGCCTCTAATCTCAGCTACAATCAAGGAAAGAAAAGACATACCATTCTTAAAACCAGGAATCTCTGAAGTTTAATGTTGACAAGCTCTAACACTGGGAGAGTGACATAGAAAGAGGACCGTTGCACTTGAAGCTGGGGTATGTAATTCATTGTAGAAGCATTTTTGTTATATTTGTTGATATTCTCTGTACGTCCTAACAGCAATCAATAAATCAAACGCTCTGGAACAAAAAAGAATAAAATGTGGTATCTGTGGCTAATAGGCAAGAATTAATGTATAATGTTTTATCAGGTGACCAAAAGACAGTTACAACAGAATTTTAAAGTTCAAACTTCCAGCCTACTCCAGTTTATTTTGATGATATGAAAATTACAGAGCTACGATAGTAACTTGCATTCATTCACATGTGTTGTTGTACCTGTCTGAGTCCAACTTTAAAGTGATGCTCAACCTTCTGTTATGAAACAATCACCCACTGTGGGCTTGAAAGGAGACAGTAAGACATTGTAACCAGCCATGATTTCCCCACAGTAGACTTGAGAAGGGTGATACTGAGAACTTGCTAGGAGAATATCTGTTATAAAATATCAACAGTCATGTTCACATTATGTGAAAGGCCAATACCATTCATAATTTAAAATGAACTACATCTGATGAAAGTTCAGTTAAGAAGCATGTAGAAGGGGTTTCACAAAGATGTAGTAATTATGATGCCTAAATGCACGAAAATGCTGGTAATTATTGAGCTGACAGCTTGAAATGTCCCATTTAATGCTTCTCGAGTTTAATTACATAACATACATAATCATATTTCTCATCACACCACATGCATCATCTCCTAGACCATGCCCACCTGATGATAAGGACGGTCACGCACACTAAATAATATTAATAATTGTTAAGTATGTGGTCTGGTATGAGTGTAATGTCCTTTCCCGCCATTAGCACTAGCACTGCTGGCCCAGTGAAGCTCAGTGAAGCTAGGCTATGCAGCATCACATGAGCCCTATAAAGAACACTCTAAACAACATCTAAACAACAGATTGTCAGTTGTAACTCTGCTGTAGACACATCCTCTTTGTGTACAGGAAAGCTGTGACACTGACCACTCACTAAGGTACTCCTGGCGCCGCAGGGAGGTCATCAACTGTGGAAACTTCTTGTTGACCACTGGTGTGCTTCCGCTGTCACAGGGATAGTAAAATTAACCATGAATGTGCTGTCTTTCATGGCAGTGCAGCAGTAGCCTTTAGGGCATGGTGTGTGATGTAACACTGTCACAAATGTGTCATTCCCAGGGGCTTAAATGTTGGAGATACAGAGGGGGCTTTGAAGTGACACAATGAACACTGTGCTTTGTGCTTCATCAAGTCCCCCAAAACTCCGCCAACTCCCATTGTACCCTCAACGCCCCCCGGAGTCCTGGGTTCCAACACACAGACCCAGAGATGGAGGTTACATAACTTGCTTACAGGAAAGTCAGACTGATTTAAATAAAGAAAAATGACCAACAACATTTGACCGCTTTGAAGTTGGCACTGTGCATTTTTGCAAGCTTTAGCATCCTTGTAAAAAATGTTTGGAGATGGCCTTTTGCCAAAAGGTAGTGCTCATGTGTGCACACATACACACACAAGAACAAACATACTGACAGCCTCTGCACATTTCCCATGAAAGGTTTTCAGCAAGTGGCAGTAATTAGAGGGAGAGACAGAGCGAGAGTGAGTGAGGATTCCCAGCGGGCTTTGAAACAGCGGGGGGGGGGGGGGGGGGGGGGGGGGGGGGGGAATATGAAAGCCATGTCCCACGTCGAACCACCTCTCTGGTATTGTTTACCAGTGGACTGACGACACAGGGGGGTGTTTAATGAACACTGCTCCCCTGCCGGCTGTCTGAAAGTAGGTCTGTCCATCCATAGTTTCCTGATGACCCTGTGCATTATCGGCAGACTGCTGAAGGGAGGTCGGAGCCAGAAGAGAGAGGGCAGTCACTACAGATTGAGTTTCTTCTTAAGATCGATTCATAATAAAGTGTGCAAAGTGGATGAAGGCAAGCATTGCAAAGTAATGACATAACATGTCAATACTGTGATGGCTATTCATCAGGAGGAAGTCATGAGGACTGATACCTGTAGAGCCATGGTTGAACAATATACATAGTCCAGTCACAAAAATGCATGTTTGTGGGTGTGTATTTGGATAGATTCACATATTTTAGGCATTTAGCTGTGTCCTCTGAGTTTCTTTTTGTGCTGCAATAATTTTATTAAATAATTAATTTTGATTGCTAAAAAAAACTGATAAAGAAGTAAGAAATGAGGGCAAAAGGAAAATAAATACAGGTCAAAAGTTTTGGGCATCAAACACGACATCCAGTCTGGCTCTTATCTTGGAGAGGCGACTGGCTTGATGGTTTAGTAGATGAGTCTAGGATCTTATCTACACTCGCATCCAGTGTCTCATGGAACCGGAGCCCGTCCTCCTCCGCTCAAACCCTCCCTCCCTCCTTGCTCTCTTGCCCCATGTTGTGAACATGACACCAGACCCAGACCAGATCAACTTCAGACAATCACTTTTTCAAAACACACATTTAACAAAACAAAGAAATCAAAAACACAATTTAACGCTATTAATTTGAGTGTCAGGAAGTGAGTAAACTGAACATATGAGGATGAAAAAACAGCAGGTACTCACCAGCTATTTCTTTCTCAGGAACGGCAGAAGTGCTCTGGGAAAGAGAAGAGAATTTAGTTGAGATAGCTTAGGTTAGATGCATTTCCATGATTAAAACTCAGTATACACAAATTGGCCATACACAGACACACAAAGAATGTGGTGTCTAAAACTCCATGTACATAGTGTTCCCGATGTACGAACATTATAAAAAACGACACAAATAACTACTGTACCGAGACTTCTGAACAAATATCACATCATTAAAGGTCAGAGCAAACTCTCCTCTGATTCCACGTTGAGCCAACCCTCACATAGACATTACTGATAAAATCACATTTTGTAGCCATTGTACATTCTCATCATTTTGCACATGTAATATTCCCTTCTTTGGCTTTACTATGGGTCTTAGATAACTAAAGATGTCTGGTAAAAAAAAATAGAGCAGTCATGTGTCATTTTATTGGTAAAGTGTGTGAGATGTGCGCGTGTGTGTGTGTGTGTGTGTGTGTGTGTGTGTGTGTGTGTGTGTGCGTGTGGAGGGCAGCAGTCAGTTGGAATGCAGAGGTCTTTCTGGCCTCTGACTTTTGACCTCAGGTTCCTTGGCTGACCTCCACACCCTGACCTGTTTTAATCCACACTCCCCTGGAACAGATCAGACAGGACAAGGAGGACAAGGTACATTCTCGATACAATGTATTCACTTTGTCCACATTGCCTTTGGTGTGCAAAACTTCTATTGTTTGTTCTGATATTTCTATTAAGATAAATGCCTTCTCCATCTTTATTGTGTCCCCTCAAGCTTAATTAAAGTAATTTAGCTGTGTCCTGATGTGGCTACTTTAAAGCCTGTTTACCCTTTGGCACCTACTTACACAGCAGATTCAAGACAGCCAGAATCACACTGAATATAATCTCAAAAGGAATTAGTTCCACATTTGGGGAAATACACTTTTACTTGCTTTGCTGTGAGTTATATAAGAAGATTGATGCCAATCTCATGTTTGCACGGTAAATACTGGATAGTTCGGTATTTTTGAAGCAGGGCTGTATGAAGCACTTACCCATAGTCAGGGTGTTACCTGCAGAAGGTGGCTCCCAGTTTGGAGAATCCATATTCAGTGTGAAATGGTCAAGACTGAACCAGAACCTCTAAATCTCACCAAAACAATACCTTATATCTTTTTTGTTTGATCTACCTCATTCACTAGCAACAATTTAAAATACTAATAAATCGGTTTAATTCTTCTTCATTTTAACTTGTACACAGTCGTAAGGTAGAGCATGTTCTAATATGAGGAAGAAACAGAATGCATAATTATAAAACAAAAATGTGACTACACTCAAATATCAAGGGAGCACTTATATTTTATGATAAACCACCACAAGCGTGATACAGTCTGGTGAAAGAGAATACAATGCCTGCTCTCATACCTGAGTTTGTTTTTGTTAACGTGTTGGCTGATTAACTCAGGATAAAGTGTTGTCTTGGTCCCAATCTGTCTCAGTCAGATTTTTTGGATGCCAGTGGGTGAGCTGTCTGCGCATACATACTTTATCTTAAATCCACAAGTCCATCACTAGTCGTACATCTGCCGAGGTGAGTGTATATGTGCATATGTGTGTGAATTTGTGCGTAATGTGTGGGCAAAAACAGCATTTAATCACTTTATGGGTTGTGTTTCAGACAGAAAGTGGGCTAAATTCCCCCTGTGGACAAATATCTTTACAATTTATTGCTTATTAATGACCTGAAATGAGCCAAAGACTCCTACTCACTCCTCTGTTACTAAATCACCAGCACAAACAGAACAACAGTAAGGTGAAATCAGAGATAGATTTATATTCAGTGCTGTTTCAGCTGTTGGACTCTCCCAGACTCCCCTGTGAGCAAAACAAAGACTGTAGACTATCGTGTGAGATTCAGTGGAGACAACACTAACAACCTGTTTTGATTTTGTCTATTCATCAATTACGAATAAAATGTCTGTTGGCAAACAGCTTAGATGCAATATATTTCCTCCACTTTCTTATATTGTTACCATTCAACTTCACAAGCAGATTAATTTGAAAGATTACTACTTCATTTATATTGGACATTTAATGAAAATGAGCATAGTTGATAATTTGATGGTTATTTTATGATTAGGTTGGCACTATTCTATACTTTTCTTATTGTCTACAAATCATATAAAAAGGCCAAAACAAGTATTGGCTGTGTAGCCAATGCCTGATATAGTTTATTTAACTCACAAACCTATTCACACCACTGTGTTCCATATTTACTTTTTCATAGGGGGGCTGTAGTCAATCCCACGTACATCGCTCTGCTGCAGTAAATATTCACTAGCTCACCAATTATGTATTAAGAGCTGAAAATAGTCTCTAACACGATTTAGTCCCATTTGAGTAATATTTACTAAAAACTACATTGCACAGCTGTTTTAGTTACGTTAAATTACATTTAGCTGACACTTTTATCCAAAGCAACTTAGAATTGCTATATAAGTCAGAGGTTGCACGCCTGCGGAGCAACTAGGGGTTAAGTGTTTTGCTCGGGGACACATTGGTGTCTCACAGTGGATTTGAACCCAGGTCTCTCACACCAAAGGCATGTGTCTTATCCACTGGTCCATCCATGTTTTAGTAAATTGCTTAGTCTTTTCAAAAAGTACACTGTATTTTCTTAAACTTTAACCTCTGAAATCTATTATATATTTTATATTTAAGTAGGAATAAATTGGCTGGAGCTGCATGCCACAGACAAAGTAGGGAAGTATCAAGAAAAATTAACCAACATTTTGTTGGGTTTAGTCTTTTTTTTGGAATATGTTGGCAATAAGAAGAATAATGAATAGCACCAGCCTTATCATTTTATTCTTCTGTGATACATTGAAATATATAATCAATCATATGGTATGTTACATTTAGAGAGCACTGTATAAATGCATATGTGCATTTGGGCCAAAGATTTCTTACCTAATATTGTGTTATAAAATACAAAAATCAATAACTTTCTGTATTTCTTATAATCACCTACAACTCCAACTCAGAGAAAGAATGGCCTTGAATAATGAAATCATTATGGGAGGTCTGTGTTGCTTCTCTGCTTAGCACTAACATTTCAGTTGACCAGTGTGCGCCCTTCCTATTGTGTAAACACCACACCACGGGTTCCTGTCAATGACCCATGAAGTCACTTACACACAGTGTAAATCTCACCTTCACACAATGCTGTGTTTTCCCTCATAATAGCAATTACAGTTGAATAAATGTGAGTGAGCCTAACAAGAATTTGAAAGAATGTGTACCAGTAAGTACCAGTGTTTTCATAGCACCACGGTCACATATTTTCCCAATGTTTGCCTGTGTTCCCCCTGGCATGCCACAGTGCAGGTTGTCCCAGTGTGGGGTTGTACGGGCCGTGTCAGGTGTCCACTGGGGAGCTGTAGGCTGCAGAGCACACAAGCGTCAGCTGCCTCATTTACTGCCACTAATTTACTGGAAGTGGGTTGTGTGGGGGCACAGGGGGTAGGGTGCGTGTTTGCTTTACACATGTCTGTGTGTGTGTGTGTGTGTGGTAGCCTGCAAGCATGTGTGCCTGTATGGTTAACCACTGTAGGGTCATTATTGTAATTACTGTAGCAAGAAGCTTAGTGAAGTAAGTTTTACAATGAATCATTTAAGTTTTAATAATGATTTTTACAATTACCAACAGAAAAAAGTTGTTGCTTGTTTCAGAAATATTGGAATATCTGAGTTCTTATGTACTTGTAACTATAATATTACCAGAGGTTTGATACTAGTAGAAATAAGCATGCTATACATATATTGATACTTTCATTTAAGAAGTTATTGTGGAAAGGGTTTTTCCACAAAATATCCACACACTAGCTGCCTAAAATCACTAATTCCAAATTGGGATTCATTTAAAGTTGTAAAAAAGTTAATCTATCAAATATTTTGTGTGTCATGTTACTCCAGCTCTTCATTGAAGCTATCTGATGAGTGACCTGTCTTCAAATCTTTCTTCAGATCTCCACACAAATTTCAAATAGTTTCTGAGGTTTCAACACAGTTCGACTGCACATCATGAGAAGTTTGAAATAAGCAATGATCGATTAAAGAATATTTGGTCTCAGCTTTTGGTACATGACAGTCAATGCTGCGTACATTTTTCGTTTGGTACAAAAAAAAGCATTGAGGTTCAATTCCCAGTTCTAACAAATAGTAAGTAACAAATAATAATTTGTTTTTCCGTAATGGTACTTGTTTTTTTCATTGTGTACAGATGTGTGCATGTGCTGTATGAGTGAGTTTGTCAGACATGTTAAGCAAGCCATTGGCATGTGGCTCTTGCACAACAAATACATGCAGTCCACCGTGCCTCTCTCAACCCCACCATCACCCTCTCATCCCTTGCCCCCCTCCTGCACTGCAGCTGCAGTATGTGTGAGTGTGTGTTTGACCACCCATGGTGTGTGCTGGCCAAGGATTAGGGGGCTCAGGCTAACCCAAACCTTTTTCTCCACCACTTAACGCAAATGGCTAAATTGATGCAGATGGCTTATGGTCAGGTAAGCTGGCGGCTCCAGCACTAAATGTATGCGGTAAGCTGTGTGTGATAGAGGGAAGAGAGATTGTGTGTGTGTGTGTGTGTGTGTGTGTGAGTGCAAGCGCACGCCTGTCCAGGGCCTTTGGAGATGTTATCTGGAGCTAATTTCTGTTTTTTGACTGGCATGAATGTGCTCTTTCTGCCCTGCACTTATACAAGAATTTATTCTCCACGCTCTGTCGACCCCTGAGTGCACGTGTGCAGGGAAACGTGGGAAACAATTTCATTTTAGCCTTGGAAAAGTCCAACCCCCCAACCCTCATACTTTCTCCCCCGAATCCCCTTTCCAATTTTAATAGTTTCCATATGTCACACTTGAAGTGTGTCAACAGGAAGTGATGCGATGACTTGGTGTAATGATGCGTTGGACTATTTCCAGAGCATGTATATCAGTGTCCAGATGTTGGCTTTAACAGCTATTTTAAAAGAAAACAACTCCTAACGAAATTTGGTGACACTTGAAAACGTCTCAGTAACATGTACTGAAGTCTTGTATGATGCTAAAAGCCGAGGTGAAATCTATAGCACGAATGGGTGCACTTTCAGTCTCTAACTATGTTAGGAGGTTACTGATTTACTATACCCACTGTGTGCACACACACATACACACAGCTGAGGCCTCGTTCTCTCACTCAACCTTGAGTCATGAGATATGTCCTGTATGGGGTGATGTTGACTGAACGAGGGTGAGAAAAGTGGATATGTGCGCACACACACACTCACACACACACTTGTCCACACTCACACACACACTTGTCTTTGTTTACAAGAGCAAGGCAAAGCAACAGGCTTCTTGTTTCAGGCAGAGTCTGGTGGGATTTAGTGTTAGCCCCCGGAGAATAAACTGCAAATTGTTGACTGGCCCTTGGGATCCATTACCGGATGAAACAATAACTCTTCCCCCAAAAAGGCCCAAACTTCACTTGTTAGATCTTGTTAGGTCGACAATCCTGCTGCTTTGTGCATCAATGGAAACTGCTCATCTTCCTAAAAGATTCACTAATCTGCATGTGATCATCATCATGCGACTTATGGTCTTCCCTTATGGTGAAGACCATAAGTCTTCTTCCCTTATAAAGTCCTCCATGAGACTCTAATTGGTCCTACTTAAACAATGTATAGTGCATGGTCTAAAGTGCATTGCTCAAGTGCATAGACAGAGTGAGAGTATGAACAGAAGTGTCAACATCATATAAAAACTTTCTTTGATCAAATGTTACCCTACCATTCTGTGGTTTCTCAGTGAAGTGTATGAACTACACTTCATCTGGAACCTCTTTTAACAGTGACTGACAGATAGATCTGCGTTATATACGGTCGTCTCCCTCTATGAAACATCTGTATCATCACTGCACTGCATTATTTAAAACTATGATGAACTGGTCGTGGGCACAAGGATGCACTATGTGAAAAAGGCGAGCCAGGGGAGGTGTGATGCTTTGGGCAATGTTCTGCTGGGAAACCTTGGGTCCTGGCATTCATGTGGATCTTAATTTGACATGTATCTCTACCTAAATCATGTACATCCTATCATGGAAACGGTATTCCCTGAAGGCAGGGGCATCCCTCAACAGGATAATGCGACCCGCCACAAAGCAAAAATGGTTCCGGGATGGTCTGAGGAACACAACAACAAGTTCAAAGTGTTGAGTTGGCCTCCAAATTCCATAGATCTCAAATTGAGCATCTGTGGGATGGGCTGGACAAACAAGTCTGATTCATGGAGGCCCCACCTTGCAACTTACAGGACTTAAAAGGATATGCTGCTAACAGCTTGGTGCCAGATACCACAGCACATCTTCAGAGGTCTAGTAGAGTCAATGCCTCGATGGGTCAGGACTGATTTGGAGGTAAAAGGGGAACCTACACAATATTAGGCAGGTGGTCATAATGTTTTGACTGATCGGTGTAAACTTGACAGAGGAAAAATAATTCAACTTTTAGCTTCTGAAAATAAATTTTTAGACAGACATTCACATTCAAGAATGAACCTGGACTGGGTTATGTGACCTTTTGGATGTGTGGAAGAACGCAGAACATTAATTAATATTAGTTCCTGATTGATCCTGTCAGCGTGTCGGGAGATTTAAATAATCTATAATAAATATAGTTAGGCATGTTCTACCCTTTAAAAGCAGGACAATATTGCATGGACTTTTGACCAGGCTTTTGTTGGTAAATGGCGCAATCGCTTTGGGCTCCTTTAGGATAGCGATGTGCCTGACCAACACTCCCATGGGCGTATGGTCGTCATCGGTTGGAAACTAGCAAGAACACTTGCGCTGCGCTGTGCACTGGGTGTAATATAGGGCCCTATTGTTCTAACTAAGTACCCATTAAAATTTGGTTGCCATTTTGTGATTCTATTTAGGAATCATGCAAAAATCATTGAATCTAACTTTAAAATGGGTGAGAAAGATGAATGAACTATCAAAAAGAAGCGTTATAGCTCCACAAGTGGTTTTAAAAATGTGGTATAAAAAGTTTGGAAATTGAGGACAAAAATGCACATTTGTTCACATTATTCCACTCTTATCTTATTACATTGATTAGGAGTCAAAATGTGTCACCTGTTCCCGCTCACCAGGTTGAATTTGTGGCTTAATAGGGATAAGCCATGATCCCAACTGCACCAACAATTCTAGCCTGTAGATTAGTCACTGACATTTTTGGAGAGAGCAGAGTGGGTTAACAACACAGACGGATTACGGTCCTCTGTAGAAGACTGTGTGGGCCCCATAGCAGTCCTGTGGTAGACACACAGCTTTCTGACTTACCAGAAGGACCAGTTGGCGAGACCTTGCTGGGTCACAGTTTTTGTAAAATTTTCTAAAGAATGTACACTCTTGTCTGTCAACTTTAAAATGTCCTGCAGAGGAAAAATAATTCAACTTAACCCAGCTGTAAACACAATTTGTGCACATGTACAGTTTCACCTGCCACAATAAGATCTTTAGCTCTGAATAAAAAAATTGGAAAAACTCATTTAATGAGATGGCCGCGCTCTTTCCTTAGAAAGTGTTGCCTAAATTGCACCTGGTTTTACAATGAATTCCTGTGTACATGTTTCAGCATCTACTGTATGAATGTGTGTGTGTGTGTGTGATTCTGTTTGTTTGTTCAGTGATTTATGGCAGATAATTATCAGCGGGCTGCAGGGGTGTTTCCAGATGCCTACATTTTTTAGTCATCCTTAAGATTTACTGTCAACAAGTACCATCATCCTGCAACTATTTCCTTTCTGCTTTTTACTGTCTCCTTTACGTAATAGATGAGCATTTCGCTTCATCAACTAAGTGTGTGCCTTTAACACGGCCAACTCGTACTTGTTAGCAAAAAACACACGAGTGATGTTTTCATGTTGGATGAAAAGTAAGATTCATTGAAGTATTTTTTTTTTTTTAAACAAGTACCATGTGGAGCCACTAAATCAAAATAGTGATTAAGTCCATGTGATTTAGGCTTCAAGCCACAGTATGCTGTCACAAAAACAAAGAGATAGTTGTAATTGAGCACAGGGGTGTAAACATAGATTTATGTGATGTTTTACCTCCACAAAGATGCAAAAAGGGAAAACTAATTCTGTGAAACAATCAGTGTATCATAGCTCAAATCCATTTTAAGAGAAAAAGTATGCTCACTGAGTCAGGTTGTTATATGTGGACAGTTTCTATAAATTTCATGATGTTTTGGCTTCGTGCTCTGCTTTGTTGTGGATATTGTTTCCTGGCAATACTCTGCCAACTACAAAAAAACTGAAATATATTTACTCAGTATATCCTTCTCTCTCTTGTTCTTGGAGTGCTGTATGCAATGGCTATAGCCTTGAATCGACAGGAAAAACAAGGTTGTGGGGGTTGAGGAGTTCATTTTCCACATCCTGTTCCAAACACAAGCCTTTTATTTTTTCGGACTCTCTTTTTTGAAACCCCAGCAGGTCTGTGTTTGTCTCCTTGTTACAGCTGTGCTCAGCAGAGGAGTGACCGTGGAGACAATGACACCACACAAAGCGGCTAGCGTGGCCATGACCGGAGCCACTACTGGCACCCCTTGTCAGACTGAATGGCGGTTGGTTTCATAGCTCGCTGACTCATTATGGCCTACTACAGTCTTTAAGCCAAATATGTGGGTGGAATGTAGGCAAATATAATTATGCCTGCTGCACATGATGTTGACTGTTGACCAAGGACTAAGGAGAATGATAGAGAGTGGGAGCAAATGTAGAGAAAAATAAAAAGGCAGTGAAAGTAACTAAATATTAAGTCTTTTATCTGAGAGGGACATTGAGAAGGTGGGGTTTGGATAAAGGATGTTTGGGGACTGTGAGGCTGCCAAACCGGAACATGGAGGAAGGACAGAGCAGAGATCTGCTAGTGACCTTAGCACGCAAACACACAGCGCTTCTATTGTTCACCAAACCACAGAGAGATAAAGAGCTATGTACATACATAACCAACTGACAGGGAATAAAGGCTTTCCATCATTGTAAAATAAAAATAACTCTCAATCAATCATCATCCTAAAAAATCCCTTGAATACAGTCATAAAAACTCCAGATAATGGAAATCTGTTACTGTCAGAATCCACTGTCAAATAGCGAGGAGATGGCAGAATTTGTGTTTGGAGCAGTGTTGCCGTGGAGACAGAATACAGATCCAAACAATGGGTCAAAGGTTGCCCTGTTAGGGAAAGTTTACTAAAGACAGAGAGGATGAGGACAGGTATAGGGCAGCACCTTACCTGTCTCCATATGCATGACATGTAAAACACCCCTGTGCTAAATTTAACAGCCATGGTCTGTGCCCTGTGATCTGAATATGTCTTGCTGCTGGGAATGCGGTGAGGGTGACTGATATGTTGTTTCCGACTGTAACATTCAGAGGAAGGTGGTCAGGGGTCAGCAGCCTCCACCCGCCTCTGTGGCTTGGCACATCCTCTGCAGCTACAGAGCTCTAAAAATAGAGTCACGTAAATAATGGCTCTCACACCACGCATAACTTGAGTTTGTCACTACAGATTACACTTACAAAGCCAAATGAATGACAGCTAACAATGTTATGAAAGAAAATTATACAAATTCTCAAAAATCATAACAAAAAGCTAGTACTATTCATGATTGGAAATAATTACACCAAAGAAGGAAATCTTTCGGGAGATGGGATATAATTAGAGCTGAAACAGTTAATAATACTTTGCTTCGTGTGATTGTATAACGACTATTTTATTTTAGACAAAACAAGACATTTGACAACATCACCTTAAGCTCTAAAAGCGTTCCCAAATATAATATACAGCCAAATCAATAAATACACATCAGGCCACAAACCAAATGAAAGCCACCTGTTGCAACACAACAAAAAAACACTGTAAGACAACTGCTCCACTCGGCAAGGAACAGAAACCTGCCAACAAAAACACTCTGGGCAAAGAATAGCAGTTTCACTATGAGAAAAAAACACCTGCTGTGGCACAACATCCGCTAAATGTTAGCCTAACATTCGAGTCAGGAATAACAGCCACCTGCTGAAGGCTAACAATAGCCACCAATAACCTAGCAAGAAGCCAAGAATCTAAGCCAAGTGAATGGCCACATACCACCACTTCAGATTTATCATTGTTACATAAAACAGTAAGAGTATGTGCTTGGTACAATCACACCAAAGTGTTACACTGAGTGCCAGTAGGTATCAGGGGGGCAGTAACAACATAAATACCAGCTATCTCTTGCATAATCCAGCATAAGATGTAAGGAATGCAAATGCTCAACGATAAACACTTGAGCACCTACCAACATAACCCTTATCAAAACACACACACACCCCAACCACCCTTCTGCAATCATCCACACGACATGAGATGAGACACTCACATTTCTTTCGTCCTGGCTTTCTACACCACAGGTGTAGGACTAGGGGGTGGACTGAATATACAGGGCCCTCGTGTGAGGAGGGCTCGCAAAGATGCTAGAATGAATAGCTGTGGATGTGGGGAGGTGCCCTCAGAAAATGCCTATGTACAGGGTCCAGAATTTTGTGCTACGCCCCTGTTCTACACCAACATGTTTCTGAGGTTTACACCTGTTTTACTGCCCAGATCTGAAATGTAGTTGTAAATGTAACTCTTGTTTTAAAATCTATATCAGCCACTTGTTTGCCTCGTGTTTCACTCAAACTTGGAGAGGCTTCAACAGATGAATACCAGTAATAGCTGCACACTCCAAATCTCTACATGTCTTTGCAAATAACAGCAGATTTATTTCACGTATATTTATTTCTTGGAGGTCTGGAGGACAGAATTATGGGATTTTCACTGCAAAGTGAACAATATATTAACTTTTTACAGTAGATGGATTGACAGTATAATAAAGTGACTGTACACAAAGTTTACTTCCTCAAAAAATAAAGGATTTAGTTTTAAGTTACTCTTTAAGTAAAATATGAAGACACACATCTAAAATTGATCTCACTGCCTGTTGGTCTTACTTCCTGCCAGAACTTCAGCCTCTCACTGACCTTCTGCATGGAGATATTTATCTTGGTACTTTATACACATTATCAATTTTTTGTTGTAATAGGTCCACATACTGCTACTTTTATCTCGACTGCTTGGACATCCTCTCATAAATTACAGGAGTGTGTACAGTAGCAATTTCTGTGTTGATGTTACCTTTAAAATGGGTTATACTCACTATTGGCTTACTAAAGATATATATTGTTTGCTATTGTTGGCATTGATGTCAAGACATGTTCGTGGCAACAAATGTGAAGTGAAAAAGCTATTTAACACAGAGCCAGAAATTTAATGTGGCATTTTTCGTATTTTAGAGTTTTGTTTATATAAGTATAAATGTTTTTTGATGTCACACTGTGTGTCTGTTTGATCTGTTTAGTGTTGTTCTCAGCCGGTTTTGTTATTTTAGTCTGTTCTGTATTTGTTATTAGTCTGTTGTGTTTTGGGTTTCAGTCCTGTCTGTTGTTTTGTGTCAGTCTGCCTGGCGTTAGTTTATCTATTGTTGCCTGTCTTTTGGTTTTGAGCTGTGCCTGCCTTAGTTCTTTTCTTCTTCTGTTATTGTCTGGTGTTTGATTTATTGCCTTGCTTCTGTCATTTTCTCTGTCTGCCTGCATGTCTTTCTCATTATTCTGATCTCTGTCACCTGTGTTGCTCCCACCCTGGTCATTAGTCCCTGTAAATATGTTTGTTTGTTTCTTTAGTGTGTGTCCAGTCATTGTCACGGGATGTGTGTTCTGTTGTCATTTGGATTTTGCCAGTCTCTACTACCCATAAGCTTTGTTTGCTTTTTGATGGATTAAAATCCCTGAACTTGCTGTCAGCTCTTCCGTGTCTTGAGTTTGGGCTCCCTCCTGCTTTGCACTCATCTGAACCGTGACAGTTGAACATACTGTATATAGTACAAGGTTTGTTATCAGTGTATGATTTGATTGTTTGCATCTGTCCCTTCACTGTATACAGGGTGAACAAAGTAAAGGGGACATCTTAAAATGTAAAATAATCCAAAAGCCCTACAATAAATCCTATTATTCTAAAGCTTGAAATGTTCAGCCTTTGTCAACAATGTGTCAGATGAGTATTGATTAAACTCAATCAAAATCTTTGAGGTTGTAGTTTGTGGTGTATTTGTAATATTGTACGCAGTTTTGGTAATTCAGTCTTCCCATGCATAATCTATAAAAGCTGTCAGTGGTACAGTGTAAAGGTTTGTACTAGGAGAAACAGTAAGGGAAACAAAGGTTAGACATTCACTCTGGTAAAGTTTTATGATAAAATAATGTAAATACTACCTCCCCTGTTATTTAGAACAGAGTAGTATTTTTACATAATAACAAATAGTAATTATTCCGTGCTTGAATAAAGTATTATATTTTCTACATCTTGTAAAACACACCTGTGATGTCTGGTTGAATTTAAATTTTTACCTCAACCCTGGATCTTCCTCACATCTGCCTTGTGTTTACATCGTTTAAAGGATTTGGATTGTCTAGCTAAAAAGATTAAGTGGGCGTCACAACACTTTAAGTCTGAAAGAACTCAATAGTCTCCTACTACTACTAACCACTGAGAATCCCATTCATGAAGCCATCATCTCTTTGGCCTCAATCAATCACCCCACAGGACCTCCAATGTAAAAAGCCTCCTATTAGGAGCAGTGAAAGCACTATTTACCCAAGCTTAGTGAGTTACCTTGTGTTACTGCAGGAATGGAGCTTGGCACAGACATAATACATCACAAATCATAGAGTATGTTATTCTTTGTCCCTTAAATTAACAGTCACACATGAGTGAAATATTGCTTAACTTTGGGACCGAATTGTGATGTGTAACAAGACAAAGCAATATAAACTAGGAATTGCGGGAGATAATTCAGAAATGTGAGACGTCCTTTTTTCAAGGAATACTGACATTTCAACAGGTTGTAGTGATTTGTTCCAGACAGATAAGAGGACTGTTTTGCAACAATAACATCCTGTTCGGCATTTAGGGTTATCCTATTATGCATCAGTACATCATAAGAAAAATTGTCTCAAAGCAGTTAAAATCTGTTTGTTTTTTTTTTTTACATGTAAAGGTTTGCTTTAGTGCTGGCTGCCAGCCTGCTTCACTTTGACCTCGTTTCGAAAGCAATAGCAACGCGAGGCTGACAAAGTCATTAAGTGAGCAAGCAAGGGGTTTGAAAATGCAGATCTCACTTGAAGCATGTCCCCCCTCTTACTCCACCCCTTGCCCTGGCTTTTTACCCCCAGACCTGCCTTCTGACCCCTTTGTTGGGGAGAAGTGGTCTACATCTTTGGAACAGGCTAATTATAGAGTTTTAACGTCTGCTTGACTAAGCCCTAAGTGCTGGGGGACATTCCTACAATTGGGAGAATTACTACGAGTGTGTGTGTGTGTGTGTGTGCCCTCCTTGTTTGCCATTTTTATTTAAACTTTTGTACAGCTATGTCCCAAGAGAAAAATGTGTGTTTTATTGGAGACATAAAAGCTGTTCAACAATAACTCCATGCTCAACTAAAACACAATGCAAATACTTTGACAGGTTTAATCATGGACACACAAGAGAAACCAGAACCCTCTATAAAACATAAAAATATTTGATTGTTTGGATGTGTCCAACCTCATGACCTGCTAAGATAGATAATAGATGTAGTGTATATTGGTATGATATAGAGATCCTGACTTACCCCACTCTTAGGTTTTGCTCCAAGGTCTGGTGTAGGTCCTGAGGTGGAGGCAGCGGGAATGTGTGCTGCTGGCACAGATCCTAAATCAAACTCCTGCACAGTTAAAAGATGACAATATATGCATTACATTGTTGCGCAGAGAGCAGTGTTTTCCTGTAATATTTCAGTTTTTACTCAAAGATGACAAAAAAGCATACTTTTATAAATACAAAGCACACTACACAGCTCATAAGACTTGCATTGTCTATGTTTTACATTGATTACTACAAACTGACCTTTAGGGACAAATACAATTACTGTAGGTGAGGGAGGACATAAAAGAACAAATTAACGAAGATTATTTCTGGATCCAGCAGTATTTTTAAATAAGGGGTTGTTTCAATTGCAGTAGAAACTGCAGCCAGATCCAGCAAGGTAACATGCAGATGTTTACCAGTTGTCGTCGATGGAGGTTGGGGGTGCTGTCCATCGAGGAGGTGACACTGAGGGCATTCTCAATTTCTTGGTCTAACTGGTCGAGTTTCATCAGCAGCAACACCATTGAGTCCAGACGAGCATGCTCACACTGAATAAAGAGACCAATCAGAGAAAAGAACGTTACCGTTGCACTAAGCTCATAAATATAACTATTACAGCACTGCACTTATTTCCATTTCCATCATTGGCAACTGTCACTCAGGTAATCGCAGGTGTGTCCTTGACACTGAACCCAAAATTGCTCCCGATGGATAAGCCAGAGCCTTGCACAATGCTCAGTGTGTGAGTGGGTGAATGAGAAGCAAACTGTAAAGGACTTTGTCTATTAAAGTAGAGAAGCTAGCTCACCTGGTAGTGCGCACACACCATAAACAAGGCTTTTGCTACATGTCATCCCCTCTCTCCCTCGCCCACATTTCCTGTCTCTCTGTTCAGCTGATGCTCACTCAAACTCTGACCATGATCATATAAAGCCTAAGAAATTATATAAAAAAAGAGAGGCAGCATATAAATGCAGTCCATTTGGAACAAATGGAGATGTTTTTGACATACAGGACAGCGTTTGTTTTCCTGTCTACTCAAGTGTTCAGTGTGGGAATGGCTTACTCTAAACTCTCAAAAGGGGAATTGCCTCAACATAGTCAACTGCCAATCCTGCGTATAGGGTCACAGGCAGGACACACATAGACAAACAACCAGTCACACCTAAGGACAATTTAGAGTCACCAATCAACCTAGGCTGTACAGTGAGAGAACCCACACGGACAGAGCTGGGCAACCCGGGTTTGAACCTGCGACTTTCTTGCTGTGAGGCCACAGCACTATCCACCGTACCGCCTGCTTCAACATAATTATGTACCTATTTTCCAGCTTCCTACTTAATCTGAACAAATTACATTTAAATTTCATTCATTGATGTCTTTGTGTTTTCTGTTAAGTTGTGCAGCTTTCTAGCTGCCAATGAGCCAGATAAATCAACAATTCTAGATAATTGCAGTCATTCCCGTTCAGGTTACATTTTGTTGACAAACATCTGCTTTCATAGACAATTTTTCTCACATATGAATTTTATGGAAGGTTACTACCTTTTCTTTCAATGATATATTATCAGTAATTAATCAGTATTAATAAACAAGAGAACAAGTCATTTATTTTATAGATTCATCAGCTTGTTGCCTGCTTGCTGATTAGTAATGGCAGGGCAGTATTGCTAACTGAACCTAGTGAGCAGAGTATTATCAACATACAGTGGTTGATTCAATATAGAACAAAACAGAGGAGACAGACTAGATGGCTTAGATGGTACTAGAGTTAGCTCATCTCAACCCACTCAATAGTTCTTCGCTTTACTTTATCTACATCAATGATCATATCATCATCATATTAAATATATATATTTTTTTTTTTTGTACAATCCTCAATTACATCAAACTTTATAGTTAATAATTGTTTGTTGCATCTCCAAACAATTAATGTCAAACTGACTCACCTCTATCTAGACTTTGGCTTTTGGCTCTTCAAGAATTCTTTAAACTTTGCTCATCCCTGCTCCTTGCTTCTCTTTCCTCTTCCTTTTAATCTGATGCTGATGACTCTTATCCTGACACTTGACACACCTCTGATCTTCTGTGTCCTTCTCCATTCTGCACTTAAAATAGTCCTGGTTGGTTGTTTCCTCTGCTTTTTCCACACATTCTGAGAATTTAATGTTTATTTATTTTCTATCCTCTCTGGTCAATTTTTAATCATATAACGTCAAGACTTCCAGTATTTTCCCTGTAGTCCTCTAATCTGCAATTCAATTATCCCATCTAACGCTGTGCTAACAAGTCT
Organism: Micropterus dolomieu; assembly: GCF_021292245.1. NCBI lineage: Eukaryota > Metazoa > Chordata > Actinopteri > Centrarchiformes > Centrarchidae > Micropterus > Micropterus dolomieu. The sequence goes on along the minus strand of NC_060153.1, from coordinate 12,255,539 downwards.
CACACTGACCTCAGGTGGTGTATCTCCAGTAAGACAAGCTAAATGTCATACAATTTGGCCCACCTTACCACTCTGTTCTTGTTTGTTAGCCCATAATCCTATTTTGTTTGATGCAAAACAATAGCCCATGTCTGAAGTTAAAATCATGTAAAAATCCCTTTCTGAAGTAACACTGTATGTTTTCACTTCCTTCAGGCCCTGTCTTTTATCCTGGCTCCGGGTGTGACTCTCTGTCTGAGCTTCTCTTCTGAGAAGAACCCCAAGAAATTACATCACATGGCTGGTTCATTAGTGCCAAACAAACCTTGTTACAAATCCTGTTAAACACTTAATGAGGGTGAGTTCATGTGACACACAGCCACCGTGATTGTATGTTTGTGCGAAGGTACAGAGGCATGTTAACACGTCAATGTGAGCCTGGTTTTCAATGTGCTGCGTCTGTTCTTGGGTGTGATGCATACAGAGAAGTTATTGGGTTGTGTGGGATAAGGCTTATGAATCCTAGATAGCATCTGCATCATGATAAACAAGCTACAACTCCAATCCTGCGCCTGGCTCCCTGCTCCATCCCTAATAGCGTCTTATGACATGCGCTTACATTTATTTTCCAGTTAGTGCCCAATTAGCCTGTCAAATGCAGTTCCTATTGGGTTGCTGAGAGAGCAAATAGACATTGGGGGCCATGTGTCTCATGGAAATGTGTCTCACATTGATGCATTCATTGGCATTCCTAGCTGGTGGCAGTGCACATCGCTACGTTCTTTCTCCTTGGCAAAGTACCACAATGAAACATTGTATCGTGGTAAAACAATGACATCTTTACGAGGCCTCACTGAATGAACAAAAGCATCTGGCTCGAGATGGCAATAACAACCACAAAACAGCAGAGTAAAAAACAAGTGTAGAGCAATGTCAGGCGCCTCAGAGAGGCAAAGTTTTTTAGGGGGCATTTTGGTGGTTTGGGTGTTCTCAGAAGCTTCCTTTTCTCTCTTTTCCATCTTTTGAGGTTTCTGTTACATTCCTCTTGACTTCCTGTTTTTTGAGATGGGAGACAGTTCCCACACTGTCAGACCCCTCCTTCTCCTTTCCTTGCTCTCTTTTTCAAACCCCCTCTTAAACCCAGTGGCCCGCATCCCATTTCTCAGACCTGTCCACTGAAGCAAGTTCTCTTTCTCTGCGGAGTTTAACATAGTGTGCAAATAATTTATGTATCAAAATACTGCATACACTGTTCAATATAGGTATCTCTTTATAAATAGGGCCGAAAAGACAAGCATTGAATTAATAAATTAGGACACAAAGGCAGAAGAAGACACCGCAAAAGAGCTGAGATGATGATGTTGCCAAGCCGTCTGCTGTCAGACAAATGGCACCTGAGGTCAGGATAAGGCCTTGTTGCTAAAACAAATAAACAGTAACAAAGCCCAATATCAGGTTAATCTGAAGTCATTATACAAACCAGATGGGTTCATTCTGCAAACTCTGCAACAACAACAACTCGGTTCACTGGGGACATGATCAAGTAGTTATTACAATATCTTGTCAGAGATAATTCCAGGTTACTGTTGTCATTGTCCCAAAGAGATAATAACATCAGTTTCGTAATTCCCTTCATGATGTTCCAGAGCTTCTTCTCCCTGTTCTTCATATTAAATACAACATGTTACATGCCTTCGGTATGATAATGTTAATTATTACTGCCTAATAATGTTGCTGTCCTCATGACCTTCCCTAAAGAATATTTTCTTGGTAAACTGGCTTCATGTAAATATACCCCATGGTGAAATCCCTGTGGTGCAGTCAAAGAGGAGGAAAACTATCACCATATGGTGGATGGATTGCCGCCTTCTACTTTCATGGCTGAACTTCTCTTTTCGAGTTCCAGGAGCCTTTTATTTTTTTATTTTTTTATTTTTTTACATATTTAATCCAAAGGTTTGGTTTAGTCATTCTAAGACTAAAACTGGAGCCAGTGGTAATAAATGTGGCACTGGTTTTCCATGTCCCTACACTGGACTATGATCTCTCGTTCTTGGCAGCTGATGGAGTGATGTCAACTTTGGTCATGACTAAAACGGCCTCCAACGTTTCTATGCAAACCTGGAATTTATGTTGAAACAATGCAGTGAAAATACATAAAAAATTCACAGATTACACAAGTCAGAGGCTTTTCAGAAACACAGATGTCTGGTGTGTATAATACTTTCAACAAACACTGTGACTGGTTGCATGTGTTACTCACTCGGCATCATAGCTGGTTCTAGGCTTTACATTCAAGGTTAAAGATTTTTTTTAATTGTATTTGGACTGTAGTAGTATTTATAAGCAACAAAATGACATCTGTGTAGATACAGAGAAACCACATTGAAAATAAACTCAGTTGCCAGTTTATTACTAATTACTTATTAAGTTATAATTAGCTGCAGTGTAATGCTACCCTCATTGATACAGTATAAATGGGGTGGACAAAATAAAAACACCTGTCCGTACAAAGCAGTACAATTAACCAGCACCGCAAACTGCCTCCAAAATGATATTTCAGTTGAATGTAGTATTAGACCGCATCAGTTTTAGCTACCGTAGGTGTACTTTAGTTTAACCTAATAAACTGACAACTAAGTGCATGTTAGAGAAAGTTAAAAAATGTCTACAACTGAACATGACCAAACAATATCAACAGTCATTACCAATGCAGCATATTGCCACATTACATAAACCATAGGCATCAACACATCCCACACACTGACCAACAAGTCACTATTAATCACCACATTGTAAATGGACATCATATCACAAAGATAACAAGATATTTAGAGCCAGGTATTTATTGAGTTAATTATTGTTATGTAGGAGTGCAAGTTCCAGTGTTTCCTTCTGACCGCTTAGCATTTATAAGCAGTAAGAAAACATTCAATAAAAAGTTGTAGACATAAGCAGATATTTGTTTGTTAATATATTTGCCATCAACTACAACTGTAATAATTTGTTAATGTACAGTTGTAATAATTTGTCTTCATAGGAGAATTACAGTTGTTGACAGATACTGTACATTACTGTACAACTACACTGTGTGTTATGAACAAATAATTAATGTGTGTGTAATGTGTCTATAAATAAAAACTAAACCTCAAAGATACAATTCTCAAAACAACTCAAGCATAGGATTTTCAATTAAACTTTGTAAAAGTTGCTGTTTACAAGTGGGTGATAGTCTTCAACAAGAACACATCACAAGAATTTACACAATATGGTGCTTGTCTAAATAACATGCCTGCTTAATGCAGCCTGCATTGTAAATAATGGATTTCTTGTTGTCATTCCAAAAAGACCAACACTGTAACTACTAATATTGAATAAAGACTGTCAGTTCTCAGGCCATTGCTTTGTTCCAACAAACCCAAATCTATGAACTGCTTTTTAAGGTTTTGGCACTTTACTGTACCTACAAGCACGGCTAGAAGTGTGTAAATAGTACAACATACAGTAGGCCCTATTTGCTGTAAAAAGCAGTTTAAGCTTTTCACCCCAGAGATTATTTGAGCTTCCAACCCAGTCTGTATTCATAGTCTCCATGCCCTTATAGGACCTTGTTTTGCAATGAGCAGTTGAGAAAGAGTAAAACATTTCACAGACCCCCCCAGCATGTGAGAGTGAAGTCATTGTTTTCCGAGACACTTGCCAGAGTGTCGGACAAAAATTATTTGTAGGCCGTATATGCCCAGTAAGTGTCAGTTCAAGAAGAACTTAATTTTGAGGGGCTGAAGTGCCAGAGACGCACTTACTACACAGAAACAAACACAAAAGGTATTTCAACTAATATTGATTATGATGTACTTCCACGTCAATATTAAAAATAGTCTTACCTTTCTCATGCGCACTTTGACCACATTGTCCTCTTTCTGATCTTCAGGCTCATTTGTCCCATCTAAAACTGGACTGGCGAGTTGTGTGTCACTGTAAATAACTGTGTGTGCGGCCTCATCCGTCTCCTCCATTCTAGAGACTGTGACTCTTGGCCTGTGGTGTTCCCTCTGACCATCTGCCGCTGCAGGTGACTCACTGAAGTAACAACCAAAGGCTTTTTGGTTGCCATAGAGTCCCTGTGGTGGGAGCTCATCGTTGACCTCTGCAGAGTATGGTGGCACGTTTTCTGTGTGCTGTACGGAAGCTGCATGTTTCTCATTGATGTGGGAGTGCTGAACATCTGGATTTGGGGTGAAATCCAAACTCTTTTGAGGATCCAGTACAAGGGTGTCATATGGCTCAACGTGGCTAGCTTCTGGGATTGAATCCAGTTTTGAACAGCTATTTTCCAACTGCCGAGCTATGGTATGATCCTCACAACAAGCCAACTCTTTGGACATTGAACTTTCATCAATGTTTTCCATTGGTTGACTTACGGAGGTCGTCGTTTCCACATACTGGTCTGCACACTGAGTAACGTTAGTCTGTATGGGGTCTCCTTCTGAATATCCAGTATCCAGTTTTTCAGATGGCATACAGCTGTTAACTGTCAAAGAGCAACACTGACCTTTAAAACAAATATCAGATGATGTGATTGGCCAATACCTGACTTCTGCTGCTTTCTTGCAGCTTTCCTCTCCCTGAGGCCAGTTCATTGCTGTCAGTTCAACATTATGCGGTTCCAACAGTGTCTGGTAGGATGTTTCACAACCATGCGTCTGATCCAATACCCCAGTACAGTCATGACGATCCTGCTCTCTTCCTTGAATGTCTCTTGAATGATGTTTAAGTCCTGTATTTTCATTTAGAGTTTCTGGGTCATTTAATCCATCCAGCTTGTCAGCAGAATCTGCGCTCCAGCTTTCAGTTACTCCTTTGTCACATACTTCTTCTACCACTAAAGTCACAACGGGTTTCACAGTTTTGTTAGCCTGCGACATCATATTAACTGAACTGTGCAGCACACCAACAGGTAAGGTTACACTTGCATCAGCACGGTTGGAGATGGAAATCTTCGTTTCCTCTACATCTGGAAGGTCAGTTTGAGGTTCCAGTTCAGCAGCGGAGGACTGGTTTAGTGAGGCCTCAGGGATTTCAGGAGGTCTGCTGTAACCCTCTGTATGACTCTCCTTTGTTTCCTGATGATTTGGCAGTTTGCCAGGCTGTTCACCAGCAGATTCAGACAGTGGAGGCCCATTGTTTGAGGAGATAGAGATGCATTGTTGATGTTCACGAGAGATATGTGGATTTTTAAAGGCATTATCGTCATTGCAGATGTCGTAACTCTGGCTACTCTCTGTACCAACTTCACCTTCACCATTGATAGTTTTCTCACTGTGACTGCGACTGCTGCTATCAGTTGCACAAGAAATATTTATAGTAGACAACCTACTGCGTGAGGTACAGTGAAATTCCCCAGAATTCCCAATGCTTGCGGTTTGGAAATGCTCTGATTCAGAGGCCCTTTCGGGAACGTCAACATCCACCAACTCATGAGGGCGGTGAACTAACTCTTCCTGCAAATCCAGTGGAACTTTCACATTGCTTCCCAATAGTTTCAACTGTTCTGATCCAGTATCATCATTCACAACAGAAGTTGTCACCTCAAGTGTCTGAGCCAGATCCTCTGTGGGCAGTTGGTGGCAGCCCTCTGGCATGGAGGCACACCTCGTTCGTCGACCTTGTTTGGAAGCCTCAGCTCCCATCCAAAGTGCCTCACTGTCCACCCCATGACAGCAGACCAGATCCAGGTCATCATAGCTATACTGTAATCCTGAAGGGTGAGCGACGTGCTCCTCCCAACTTCTTTTTCGTATGGCTACTGACATGGTGGACAGCCAGCGCTATCCCATGGAGAAAATGGAGAACAAGATCTGCTGCAATCGAGAAAAGAGAAATGAGGATAAGAAACAGCCGGTGTTCCCAAGTTATGAGTTTACAGTAACTGAATGTGCACATGACAATATGGTGAATAATGTTTCACTTTTAAAGTAAACAGCTGGGGAGTAGTGAGTGGAAGTTCAAGAAGGGCGTGATTATACTCCATTCACAATTCCCTGGAAAGTATAAAGCCTGCTGGATGTGTATAAGATAACAGGATTCTTAGTTATGCTAATCTAACATAGGAACTGATATCTTTTCAAGCAGAGCTGTGCCAGATTTCACATTGCAGCATGCCAACTACACTGAATGTACTTGATCTGGAACAGTTGTTTTTGCCAGTGTTAAGAAGCTTTCAGGAATAAACCCAACAAAGCTTCTTGGATTCTAAAACATTAGGATAAATATAGACGTCCCTTGTTCCTCTTTACAAGGTGAACTGTAACCGAACCAGCGTTTCCAATTTACACTTACCCATGCACCCGCAAAAATGAGAATGACTTAACTAAAGCGAGCTAAAACTGCAAATGACAGGCAGTATCTCTGAACAGATGGGTCTCCACAAGCCAACTATTATTATAATGCATACTGTGGGTTCTATCACATGAATCAAACCAAGCTTTCTACGGCGCTGTTTTTCCTCTAGGTTTGAATGAACACAGGGATTCAACAAGCAGGAATGTCCTCAATTCAAGCTGAACATTTGCTATATTTAAAAAAACAAAAACATTATGATAGAAGATTAAGAATTAAGATTCAGGATTAAGAATTAAGATTCTGGATATGCCTCCTGTATAGTACAATAGGTGATTGAAAACTAGGGTCTAACATAATTTCAATACAATTTCTCTATCATTATTCATATGTAACAAGAGCCAGTCAAATCAAGTAGCATTTTGCACATTATGTCACTGAGTTGCTTCTTACCCAACATATCTAATAGCTTCTAAAGCAGCAAAAGAAATATAAAAACTTGAGAAACATGGGTTGTTCCTCCACTTTTTCACCTTTTGTTGTTTCCTCAAGAGAAGAGCTGGATGGTATCAATTGCCATCTGCACCCTCTGGTATGAACCTGTACCTGGTTATTAAACAAGGGAGGTTACAAAAAATGTCCCATAGCAGTTGCTCCTTCAACTTGCCCTTGAACCAACAGCAAAACTGACATCCTCAATACATTTCAGATATTTTATTCTGGAGTAACAATCTCTAATTCTCCAGTGACGACAGTGTTTTCCAATATAATCCAGTAGCTAATTAAACACCAGGTGATAATCCAACAAAAAGGTTAAAGGTCCAGTATTTGCCTTGGGTACAGTTATCCTGAGATGTCTTGCAGGTTTTCTTTTCATTCATCCATCGACAGCAATGCGCCTACGTTTGGGAAATATGAATCCATCTCTTTCCAAGTGACTTGACATACGTTTTATTTTGTAAGCAGTCCTTAGTCTAGGTTTCTGTACGCCATATTCTGGACTTCAGTCAGTATCGCTGCTGTAAAACTGCCGGAAAGGCAGTGAATCCCCCAAATAGGCTGAAAGCCGGGGAGCAGTGAAAAGTCCAAAGACAACTTCCATCTTGATCACATTAGGGTTTTTGCTGACGCTGAATGCCGAAGAGTCGGGGTGGTGTAAGAGGGGCCGGGTTTTCTTTCCCCCACTCCACCCCTGCTCTCCTCCGTTCTATCCCTTTTCTCATCAGGTCCCCTCCCTGCTGGTTTTGACAGGGAGTCTGAGTCACATCCTAGGAGCCCCATCCCCCGTCTCATAACTCGCCCAGCACACTAAATGCATTTATTCACTCCAACGCCCTCTAATGTACTTTCTCTCCTCACTGTTTCAGAAACTTCCTCTCTGCTTCTTCTTTCAAAACTTTCTCTTTCCTCTTTTCAGTGGACTTTTCCTTCCTTCTTCCTTAGCTTGCTATTTCACTAGGCTGGGCAAGGCTTCCACCAGTTGGTTTTGATTAGTAACAGACAGGCTGCTTCGTAAGACCTCTGGCTATGGGCCAAGAGAGATTGCTCTAATGTTTTGGCTGTTATTTCTGAGGTGTGCTTTTTTTAAAATTGCCTTCTTGTAACTCTACAAGCATTCTTAACCAAACACGATGACACTAATGAAAAAAAACAAAGAAAGATGTCTTTACAGATACACTAATACGAGAAGAATAAGTATAAAAATATGTACGACAACAGGGACAATGATAAAAGTGCTGCCGACCTGATATATTTGTTTTATAGTAGAATATAGTAAGTATAGGAAGTAAAAATATATTAAAAGAACCCAAGTGCCAGTAATTCATTTTCTAATAAAGTCATTTGTCTATAACATTTAAAACAACAACAACAGAAAAATGTGTCTTGTAAAACAAACCAAATATCCCAGACTTCCACTTCCAGTGAAAAATCTCAAGAGCTCCAACACATTCTTATTTACATTAGCACAAAAATGCATGTTATAACATTCTAACAATAGCACCTCCATCGAAGTGCTCCATAAAGTTGTGACCTTATTTTCCAAAGCTGTGACCAAATCTACTAAGACACTTTTTCAAAGCAACAGGGACAATGCAAGCACAAGAGAAAACTGGAATGAAGCCCACTCCAGCTATCCCTGCAACCCTGGCCTCTGACCTCTGGGTCATCCAGATGTGAGGTGAGGCTCTGGTTGAGTCTTTCTTTAGGGGCCTTGCTGGGAAACTGTATACTGCCGGCAAGTTGGCTCTCTAGGGACACAGATGGCCGCTCTCAAGGGGAAGGATCCAAATTCAACAAGACTCCTCTGCAGCATGTCACATGATGGGTTCTGTGGTTATGCCGAGTGCAGTGTTACAAAATGCAGATCTTCTCGGTCACAGTAGCTTCCATGTGGATATGGGTGGTGATTGAAGTGCAGAGGCCGACACAGAGCATGACTCAGGCAATCCACTAATTACCTCCTGTGGACATCCAACACGAGCCTATAATTTAAAAGGCCAGGCCTACCCCTTCCAGTCCGACCATCCTGCACAGCCACAGGGCAACTCGTCTACGTCACAATCTGATCCACCAGCGACACTGTGCAAACTCATGTTCAATCAACAACATGTGTGAGACGAAATGCCCATCAGCAATGTCTCTGTGCTGTGTTTATGTGTGAGCCGCAAGAGAACTGAAGCATTAAAATTGGAGCATTAAAACAAAACATAGCTTCAACAAGTCATGCCAGTGGCTCTGCGAGGAACAGCTGCTTTGAGGCAGCTTTGCAGCTGCATTGAGGTAAACACAAGCATGCCAACATGCTCACAACGGCTATGGGAATATATATGATATATTCTATTGTCATTGTGTAGGTATTTGGTCATATACCACAAAATTGGACAACATTAAATGTTGATGGTGGTGCTAGAAGAAAAGGGATCACCAAAGTTCATCCCGAGGGGGACATGAATGTCTAAACCAAATTTCATGGCAATACATCCAGTAGTAATGAGAAATGAGACATTTCACTCAAAATCACAGAAGTCAACCTCATGCTGGAGCTAGACAATGAAGGCCTGTACAAAATATTGTGTCAATCCATTTAGTAGGGGTTGAAATATTTTACAGGATAAGTGAAAACTTTGACGTGCTGGTGGCACTAGAGGAAAAGGTCGGGGGATCACGAAATCAGTAGTCCGTATGTCTGTATATGCATGGTAATCCACGAAACAGTTGTTGAGATATTTCAGTCTAAACCAAAGTGGTGGAACAACCAACCAACCGACAGATTGACATTAATATCCCTAGTCTTGCCGCTAGCAAGGCTAAAAACAATTCACTCTCAGAAAAAAACTTTCCACTTATTGTACAAAAGCTTTAAATGTTTGACCATAACTTTACAAAACAGTATGAGGTGACATGAACTGCTATATTCTCTGTTTTGTGGTGGTCATTTGTGTGGATGTGTCAGCAGTCTATTTTGGAATCTGTGTAAATTACTATGTGCTGTATAAGAGAGTTATTTCAGAGTTTGTGAGTATTTATTTGCCCTGTTCAGAATCATCGTTACAGGCCAGACTCTGTCTAAGTCCCACATCACAGAGGATGACCATTCTCACAGGCATGCAGCATCATTGGTCACATGTCTAGAGCGATCACATATATGGTTAAGAAAGACCTATTCATGATTCACCCTATAATCCCCCACTGTTCAACCCCTCGACTTCTTAAGTGGAGCAGTGAGGGCCCAAAGGAAACAGCCTCACATTCCTCACTGATATAGTTTATTATTGGAAAAAATAAGCCAGTCTAAATCATGGGCATTGACGAACACACAGTGTTTGCCCATCTAGGAAAATGTAGGTGACGCTTGTGGAGAAAAAAAATACCCTGTCCCTCCTATAACTGAGTCATTTTGAGTCCCTGCACACACAAAGGCTGCTTTGAGAAGATTTTGTTGCACCCTTTTTAAGGCTTCTTTAAATAACCGCTTTCTGCTGTACTTGCCTGGTAGTTATGTGACGTTGTGAAAACAGATCTTGAGTTCATTAACACTACAAAAAAAATAACTTAACAAAATGCCAGATTCTCACATGAAGATCTAAAAATGAATAACAACAAACCACACCAAGATTCTTGCAATCATGTTCCTGTCACTTGTTATGCCCTGTGGTTAACACCTCTTTTTCAAAAGCCAGTCAACTGCATTTGAGGCCTGGATGGGAACTTGAGCAATTGAGAATCGTGAATGAAACGTCCCAATGTAGATGATGCAACTTATAATAAGAGCATTTAGAAAGAAGTTGAGGGTTGCTGTCTTAATTTAACTTTAATCATTTGTGGATTTTAACTCGCTTTGCTTGTGTGCGTCTAAATGCAAGAAGTTGTCATGGGAGAAACCGAGGGGGCCTTGGCCACTGATCATGGGTTATAGTGTTTCTGCTACCGTGGGAACAGGAAGTACAAGTTATTAAGGATACAGACCATAACAATCTCCAGGCTAAAATAATTTATCTAATCTTCTTGTGAGACGATCTGTGTGTGTGTGTGTGTGTGTGTGTGTTTGCGTGGTTGTGTTGGTGTATGGTTACAACAGAATAATATAACATGTTGTTTCGTGTGTCAAATCAAATGAGACAAACTTGCGTAATCTGGGCTTAATTTTTATGACGACAGTGGAAAATACTGTTTCACACTGTGTTCACTGTGTACCATCTTGTTCTTAATTTTTTTACTACTCTGGCATGACTAAAAGGCCTTGATGACCAGCAGTGTCACAGTGAAGGACACGAAGCCATTTTAGAAGTCGCTGCTTTTACCAGAAAATAAAAATCCTTGCTCACAGACAGACACTATTTGTGGGGAATAGCATTTGGCCAAAACCATTAGGGATGACTGTTTACTTCACATCAGTAAATATAATCATGTAAATACAAAATCACAAGCGCCATTCACTGGGGAGAAACATCACTGTCTGTTTAGGCTCTAATTATCTTGTATATTCAAAACACGAATATCCTTCTTGTGTTGCTGCTTGTAAACATGATATGCCATTTATAAATATTTGGATAAGCTTATATATTTTAAGACATATGAAATCCATATACTTAAGCTTGTTAAAACATAAGATACTAATGGAAAGAGCCTATTCCATACAAGACCTTGACGATGCCATGAAATGGAGACTTCAATGCCCCAGTAAATCCCAGTAAACTTCAAATAAAAGAAAGCCATAGCACATTTGAAGGAACTTTTTTCCTCCTCACCTCGCCTTCTTGCTCCTTTGGCTGTCGGTTCTTTTCATTCTTTTCTAAAAAGATGCTATTTCTTAAGAGAGGATGTGTGAGTCAGGATTACATTGTTGGCAAATGTGTGAATGCAGTCTATGTTCTGCTCAGACAATCTTACTTGCATCTCAATCAGACAGTTGGCAACAACAGCTGGATTTCATCTGTGTGTACGCTGACTCAAACAAAGGCCCCATAACCCTAGAAACACGTGCACCTGAGCACATTCTCACACTTCTGTAGCCGTAAAATATGTGCAAGAATGCACACAGCCTACAGATATACATAGCACTCACGTGTACATTAGTAACAAATGTGGCAAATGTTTCACAGACCTTCTAGTATACTTTAAATTGGTTTACCAAGCAGATGTTAAACTTATTTTTGACCTTTTTTTTTTAATATCCAAAGTCAATTTCAGATTTGTGATCATTTAGCCAACACTAAAACTACAATACATTTTTTGAGATATCCCACTCGATGACAAAACAACTGTCAGTACTGAGTCAAGTGGTCAAGTGATTCACAAAAAATCTATTGTGAAACTGAAAAGTGAGTAATTTATTACCGTTATTTTACTAAAAATGGATAGAAGGTTATAGTTGCAATATAAAAATGGTTTGCTTGCACTTTTGTAATCACATCATCACAGCCTCACAGCCTTCAGCTTGAATCTTGAAAGTATCTGAGGACAGATAATTTATCCTCTTGTCTTTTTGTTTATGAGGAACGATTCTTGAGCTTGGACCAGATCCTGTGAGGGCTGCGATGGTGACGTACCAAACCCCCAGGCCCCCCCACCCCACCCAGAATTCTGCTGAACATATGCTGGGCTGGCACTGACTCTTCCAGTAAGAGATCCAGGAAAACGTGTTGTCCTTGGACACCGTTGCTACAGCAGTATCAGCGGGAAATACTTGAGACCGAGAGTAAGGAGATGAGGGGCCAGGAGCTGTTTCATCATATGATGAGAGAGACATCTCTGAACACTTACTCCATGTGTGATTTCATTTTGGTTCCAAATTCCAAACATCTGCCCTTGTTCTCTCACATAGGATTCATCAGTGCAGTGTTCCTCACACAGGTTCTGGTCCTGCAAGATCTAATTATCTTTAGTCTTATTGTTGCTTTTAATTCATACTGATGTAATAAAAGCTATTATCAGGAATGAGGAGAACGTGTGTGTGTGTGTGTGTCTGAAATACAGTGTGTAAAAGGCCTACGGCTGCAGGAATTTTGCACCAGTCAGTGTAAGATTGATAAGACTTCCATAGTTAAATATTTACCTTCCTTTCCGGTCTCCTAAGCAATGCAGCAGAAACGTTTCAAGTGAAAAAAATAAAAAAATAAGACGCAACGCACCTCTTCTTCCTGAGTGGCCCACTCAGGAGGAAGTGTGCAGGTCCGGAAACGTTCGATATGAGGAGAAGAAACCTCTTGAAAATAGCAGGCAGGGGTTAATGCCTTATTGAAAAAGATGCTATTTGAAACATTTTTAAATAGTAGGCCCAACTAACTGCAGACATGGTGCAAAGAACACGTATCAAGAGTATCTGGGCAAAAGCTGCTGTTCCTATGACAAAAAATAATGATGCGCAAGAAGGCATTTTTAAGACATATAATAATACTTAAAGATACAACACAGAAACCGGAATCAGCTGGGATTCAAAATCACTAACCTTTGCCTTTGATTGGACTTGGGATTGTGTTGTCTACCCAACAGCAGGGCCACATGGGAGTGTCTGTAATTAAGCAATAAATTAGCTTTATATGGAAGAAACTGGTTGCAATAACACGACACAGACTGTTGGGGGCGACAACCCCTCACATTAATCAACGAGGGGAGATGTACCTCAGACTATAAAAATGGCATTATATGTTTAGTTTTGTAGCTACCACATTGTCAGCTCCTTTAACACACTGGGAAAAAACACGTACAGAACTGGGACATAAAAGGGGGCCAAATTGTCCACGTTAGTGCCACTCAAACTTACTTTTTTTTAATTTAACAGTTAAATAGCCTAAACGTCATGGAGACGCACGTACAACTTTAAACGTCTCAAAAGTGTAGATTTTCCAAAGGGAAAAGCAGACTGTTAATACATGAAGAAATAATTATAGCTTACAGAAACCCGCTGTTACAAAAATCTCTTTACCTGACACTAACCAGAAGCACACCTAGTGGCAGCAGTAAGGTGGCACAGTAAATTAGCAAAGTGGCAATTCACCTGGGTAACGTTAATTCTACTCAATTAAGCTTTAGTCGTATGAAATAATTTTCACAGAAACGCCTGGCAACACTATATGAATTATGTTCATTCACAATTCTTCATGGTTAACACTTACTTCACTACTCCAGTAAACGGCGCCAAACTCTACACGTGTGTTTTATCCACAAGCCTCAAGTAAGAGACATGGCTTTGCCTCTGCCTAAAGTCTACAGACCACTATGCTGCTTTCAGGGCATCTCGTAACCTTCTAAATCCTGCAAAGACTCCGCTTTAGAAGGGAAACAACAACAACTACTTCAGTAATAATAACAATAATAATAATAATCACTCAATTAAATGAGTTGCTGTAATCATTCATATGGCATAATAAAGCCTAATAATAGGCTTTGATCATAGTACTATATCGATTACTATTTAGATATGTACTACACTGCAAAGAGTCAATATATTACACATCAGCATCTTTGCCTTCCTGCAGACAAAATTTCCACTTATGATGAAGATGTTCGTTCAACAAAGCCACTGTTTCTACTGCGACATCATTGTAGAGTTTTCACAGAGCTACTCAAGTGGCAAAAAAACATAAATAAGAAAACAAAGTAAAGTTTTAATAACAACATCTCGCCAATTGCTTTGTTTATTTTCACGATAATTCGGATTTTTCCGATAGCCCATGAAGGCAGTCTATATAGACTTCTTCCGCGTTTACCTGCACCTCTGAACAGGGTGTGTCAACAGATTGGTGTGTGTTACAGAAGTGAACGGGGCATAAACAAAGCTGTTATTTTGTGTTTTTGTAACGTTATGGGTTAAAGGGTGAAATAGAAGTGGGATCGGTAAAAGGAAATGAGCTGCAAAAGCTGACTAAGTTTAACCGAAGAAAAGGCACAAAAGTTTTGTTATCGTTGAAGTTACTGAAGTTGTCTTGCTCTCCTCGTTCACAATGGGATGTTGTAGCAGCACAGAGGTAAGTCCGCTAAAACATGATGGGAGTTATGGCCGCTTTAAAACTTGAACGCTGTGTTCGCAGAGGAGTTTGAGACCGCGTGTGCAGCGACAACGTCACTTGTTCAGGAGTAGTAGCAGCAGCAGCTTGTTTTACAGCAACATCACGGTGGTTTGTCGGGTAGTTTTTGGAGCAGCTGGGTAGCTAGGCGTACTGCAACGCAACAGTGCCAATACAACAGCATCAAGGATATCTGTGTCATCTTTTAACCACATATCATTTATGCCTTGGCAGAGCAAACGTGACTGGAAACCGCTGGAGCAGCGCCGCTGCACGGATATCCCATGGCTCATCATATTCACATTGTTTTGTATTGGGATGGTAAGTCTTAAGCTGAATGTGCGTATGGACACTGAATTGCCGTTGTGTCACGGTCACCTTACTAAAGCTGGTTAAAACAGCAGCTCTGCAAAGCCCTACATTCACATTTACAGTATTTAGTTTAAACTTTTTTTTAGAGAGTTCAACGTTATAGTAATTTTGGAGACTAGTCTGTGTAGCTGTTAAAATCCATTGTGTAAAAGGTTTTTTGTCCACCATATTAATATCACTAAATATCAGTTATATTGTATTGCAATACATTGCAGCATTATCAAAATATCATAAAGTTGAATCAACACTTCGCTAAAACAGCTTCAACAAAAAGTGAACATTATAACCTTCATAGGATTTATTGCAGCCTTGTTGCATTAGACGGTATTACTTTTAGCTAGTTGTACCTAGAATAAACTGACAATTTTGTGTATTTATGCATGTCTTTCCATTACACGATTAATTGCTGTACTGACCAGTTGAGAAAATGCATAGAAATAAAGTTGGAGAACAGTGAAGTGGCACTTTATTGCAAACCATTGCTATCCTTTGCATAACAACCCTGCACCAAAGTTCAGGTTAAGTTGAAACGGATTCAGAGAGGTGCTGGTTCAACTTTATAGTAATTTTAGAGGCTATAGTTGGCTTGCTATTGAATGACATGGTGTTATACTGAGAAGTGTTCATAATACTCAGTCCAACCTGATATAAATAGGGTGGACAAATAATTGATACATAAACATTACCACCTTTTATGAAGGTAGGATTTACTGCTGGATTAGACTGCATTAGTATTAGTTACTGTAGGTTTACCATGTAACTTGTACCAAGGTGAAGGTCACACACATCTACATTTTTGATTGTGACAAATTAAAAATGATGTTTTCACTCTAGATTTTGTGGAAAACAAGCAATTGAAGATGAGTTCACGCTGCTATCTGATTATTAACATAATGAGTCATGTTAGTCATGTTATCCTGCAGATAGTTAACATCATCTACTCTAACCTATGCCCTCTACAGGTGTGTATTTGTGGCTTTTCCATCGCCACAGGAGGTGCCTCCCGATTTATCTCAGGATATGACAGTTATGGAAACACCTGCGGCCAGAATAACACCAAGATCGAGGGAGTGCCCCTCAGTGGCCGCAACATGAAAGAAAACAAGTTAGTCTGTAATGTTACAAATGCCTTAACTTGTGACATGGCGCTTTATTTACATTGAATTCATCTTTTTATTTTTATCAAAAGTGTTGCATCAAATCCCTGCTGTCCCTTTAAGTATTTTAACTTGCTCTGTTTTCCTGATTAGATCGCCTACAGTGCCAGAACATTTAGTTATAGATTCAAAACATTAAAGTACCCATGTTGCCCTCTGTAGTTAAGTGTTAGTGGCACAGGAAAAAAGCATTCAGCATTACTTTTGTGCATACATGGATTGCATCATGTGATCCTAATCTAATTTGCCACAAACAACCGGTTGCTACATTTTAAGCACTTCAGTTTACCTCCTGTTCTGGCTATCATAGCTGATAATGATCAGCTGTCCAGAGCATGGTCTACTTACTTTACACATTCCAAAAAGCAGCAACATGATTCACTCTTACACAGAGGTTAGAGACAGACAAGTGTGGAAACACGTTCAAGAAAATGCTCTGCGTTTGCACTGCCCAGAACACCCTTTTCCTTGGCTTGGTCAAGCAACTTAATTTGCATAAAAAGAAGAGAATAAGATGTCTTCAGTCTGAAGTTTAATGTAGATTAATATCACAGACACAGAGCTACAATGAGTCCTAGTCACACCGTGTTCTGCTACTGAAGTTCTTCACATAACTGAGTGAATAGCAAAGTTTAATATGATATCTCCCAAAGAAAGTCTAGCTTATTGTTATAGTCTCCGAATTCTCCTCTTGTTACAATTTATGTGAGAAGTCGTTGGTTATATCCCTCCTTTTGGGGAGTAGCTTTCCATCAGCATGCAGCCTGTAGGCCCAGTTTTACTGAAACAATGGGTCATGCTTTATTGATGGGCTGATTGCCCATGGAGGCTTTGAATAAAAGGCGTTTCTGCTACAAAGAAGGATCTGTGCGACAGAGTAGCAAATGTCACCGTCTTTCATTTTCTGCCCAGAGAGAACAGCCCCAACTGGCATAGTAATAACCAAATATACTGATATTTTGTTCAAGGAAAAAGTGTTAGAAATTCCAATTTTTCTTCCTTTCAGGTATGTTTTCTTTCTAGACCCTTGCAACCTTGACTTAGTTAACAGGAAGATCAAGTCCATTGCCCTGTGTGTCTCCAAATGTCCTGCTACTGAACTGACGACATACAGCGATTTAAAGCAGTTTGCTCTGAATAATGGTGAGAAAACTGCGCAAGCAAAACTGTTTTAGAAAAGATGTGGTTTTCTCTGTTTAACTGAGAGTTTCACTTTACTAATGTTTACAATATGTGTGTCCAAAAATGGAATATACATTGAATATCACCATAAATG
Source organism: Micropterus dolomieu (assembly GCF_021292245.1). Taxonomy (NCBI): domain Eukaryota; kingdom Metazoa; phylum Chordata; class Actinopteri; order Centrarchiformes; family Centrarchidae; genus Micropterus; species Micropterus dolomieu. The sequence goes on along the minus strand of NC_060153.1, from coordinate 12,237,909 downwards.
CTTGCAGACTTTTTTCCCCCTGTTTTTTGTTAAGGTTTGGAATATTTCAGTGATACTGAACATGTGATCTAATTTTTGGTTTTCTTGCTGATAGGATCTGAACTCTGCTCCTATGATATTTCTCCTACAAGATACCCAAGCCATTCAGAAAGGTCCACTAAATGCCCCAAACTCCCTGTTCCACCAAGGTAATCAAGAATGTTCTTCAGGTTTTAATAATCAACTCTTGAACAAGAAAGATATTTATCACCGGACGAGACTACATTCTTACTGGCACCAGTTTCCCCTGTTTTTAATGCCATTTCTGTTATTGTTTGGAAAAGGGCACATCCAGTAAGGTGTGGTCAGGGGTTTAGTGAATCTAATGTGGGTACAATATGTTGAAACCGGGACAGCAAGTGACAGCGATGTGTGTCTGGTGTTTTATACGGGGAATTGGTATCCTTTTTAGCACTGCTGTATTTTCCTTAAAAATTTAATAATTTTACTTTTTGAAAAAAGTTGACAGTGGAGACAGGATAAGGGTTAGGGAGATGGAGAGAGGGATAGCCTGACCTACTTACACGAGTTCCAAAGTGGACCAAATAAATAACGTAGATATAGATAGTCTGCGATACTCTATAAATAACCCCATGTTCTTCATCTTTTTCATGTTCTTTAGTAAGTCTGTCCCACTGTTTCACCGCTGTGTTGCTGTGGATATCGACTGTTATGCTGAATTTGCCCAGGCATTCATCACATTTGTCAGCGACAACACTGTGCTGCGCCGGGTCGTCACAGGGGTGATGGCTAGCAAGGATATTATCATGGGTCTCTGTGTGCTGGCCTTAGGTATAACACATGGTTACAACGGTCTTACAATATGCATGTTTTAGGTAAAACATTTTGTCCAATGCCGAACAACTGGTATGTTTGGCACTGTGGCAGGAAACTGGTATTTCCTGCCACTCCCCACTGCACAAGCACAGTTGCTCATGAGGATTCAGTCGGAAGGCAACTTTCAGAAGGGAAGCTATTTTTGTCATTAAAATAACAGGAAGTGTCTGAGTGGTTACAGCCTGAAGTTTTAGCCCACAGCCATTCATTTAATGTCCGCTGTAACTCCTCCCGTTGGGACAAAAAAAAAAGAAGACAGAACTGATTTAGACATCTTTTATCTCAATTTTTAGTTCTGTCTTCTTCTATTGATTGTGAAATCTACGTTCTTCATAGCAGGACAATGTTTCCCCACACGGGACTTCTGGGCTTCCCTCACTCACTTGCTGTTTGAATTAACTGCAAACCCATGGCTTATATACTTTGCATAGTGCAGTGGGTTTTATTTCTCTATAACTTAAAGCAACATTTTATCAAACCTTAGAATGAACATGTACCATAAAATCAGCACTTGTAACTTTTTCCATGTTAGCAGTGTTTGATGTACTCATATGATATACTGTGTATTTTTTTTTTTTTCAGTTCTGTCCCTGATCATGATGGTTGTCATTCGTTACATCTCCAAAGTACTGGTATGGATTTTGACGGTTCTGGTAGTCGTCGGGTCTATAGGTAACTTTTAAAAGCAATGTACAGGTTCTAGTGCTCTTCCACCTGCCCACCTAATTCATTTTGACATTATAAAATATGTTCTTGTTTTATTCTGGTGCGCTCAATTACATTACCTTGATCACAGACAGCAGTGCAGGATGTTTTTACATTCAGGTTATATTTGAACTCTTTTCTGCGCTGGTCTTTTGCAGGTGGGACAGCAGTCCTCTGGTGGCTCTATGTGGACCACAGGACTGCCGTTAACAATAGCACCATATCTGTGAGTGGAAAAGAAGTGGCCTTAGACAATGTGAAGGCCCTGCTTGTGTATGCAGTTGGTGCTACAATTTTCACGGTATGTCTGAGTGCACAGGTACTGTATGTGTGCATCCATATGGTGATGGTGCATATCCTACATCACTAGATAGTAATACATGTTTTTAATGGTTTCACAAAGTACATATAATACGCTTACTTGCTAGCTTGTGGGATTTAGACACGGTTAGATAGGACAGTTACATTTATGTCTTTTTCCTGATGTGGCAGGAAAGTTATCTGTTCAAATTGAATTCCACAACAGTAGCTCATTTCAGTGATTTCATTTATCTTACCCTCCAGGTAGTTCTCCTGATAGTGATGTTCTTCATGAGGACACGTGTGGCTCTCACCATCTCTCTGTTCCATGTGGCTGGTAAAGTGTTCATCCACCTTCCCCTGCTGGTCCTTCAGCCTTTCTGGACCTTCCTCTGCCTCATGCTCTTCTGGGTCTACTGGATGGCTGTGCTCCTCTCTCTTGGGACTTCAGGTGAGGACAAAGGCTAGTGGGAAACTCCAGTGCTGGTCGATTTTATTGTTTTTCTGTAATTTATTTCAAAAAGTGATACACTCGCACATTCTAACAACTAGTATGTTTTGGACAGTGAACACATCAGTCAGATGTCATTCGTTAGATGTCATTACACAAAGTGAAATATTTCAGGCCTTTATTTTGTTTTAAATGTGATTATTACTGCTTACAGCTCATGGAAATCAAAAAGTCCAATATCTCAAAATATTAGAATAAAGAATTTATTGTACAGAAATGTCGACCTGAAAAGAACCTTTAACCTCTGTCTGGTTCAGTACACACAGCCGCAATCATGAGGAAGACTTATGACTTGACAGTTGTCCAGAAGACACTCATTCACACCCTCCACAAGGAGGGTAAGCTGTAGAAGGTCATTGCTGAAAAGGCTGGCTGTTCAGAGTGCTGTATCAAAGTATATTCATGGAAGGTTCACTGGGAGGATTCAAGAAAATGCTCTGCGTTTTCACTGCCCAGAACACCCTTTTCCTTGGTGTGATAGGAAGAGGTGAACAAGCAATCTTGAGAGGATTGTCAATCAACGCCAATTCAAGAACCTGGGGGAGATTCCCAAGGAGTGGAGTGAGGCTGGAGTCAGTGCATCAAGAGCCACCACACACAGACGGGTCCAGGAAATGTACTACAAGTGTCGCCTTCCTAGTGTCAAGCCACTCCTGAACCAGAGACAACGTCAGAAGCGTCTGACCAGGGCAAAGGAAGAAAAAAACTGCACCGTTGCTAAATTCTGCTTTTCATTTGGAAATCAAGGTCCCAGCGTCTGGAGGACGAGTGGAGAGGCACAGAATCCAAATAAGCAAAACTCCAGCCTGGTGATGACCCATAGAGAGAGGCAGCTGGATCAGAGCCAAAGTAGCGCATTTTCTAATTAATTTAACCCTAACAAAACTAAAGATCGATCCGAACCGTGCGTTTTGTGACAAGTTGCTTCACTATTGAAGTGGATCGGGGGGGGGTAAATTTTGTCCCGGGGATAAAAAGTATTCAGCAGAGGTAGGGATATAAAACCAGAAGGGGGGAAATCCCACGCATTCCCACACATCCCCACGCAAATTGCACCCTGCCTGTAATGCATTATTTTATATCTTGGTGGGTTGGCTCATCTGGACTATCATACCAAAGAAAATGAAGAAATTTTCAAACACTATCACATCTAGTGCATCAAGTATGACCACTGACAGGACAATGTAAGCCTCACTGTAAATTATTTTCAGAAACACAAAGTAGTACTGACAGCCAAAATTTCAGCTTGTGGTAAAACGATGCATCGTTTTTAATGGGCATTTAGCATGTGAAAGTACAAATTACTAGTTCAGGGCAGTAAAATGTTAAAAGTTTACCTGCTGATCTGAGCTTCCCTGCTGTTACCGTTTCATTACCAATAATATTCATCATCTGTCTCAGGAAGGTAACCGCACATTTCTGTCTGCATAACAAATCCATAACAGGCTGGAGAAGAACTACATGAAGTTACAATCCAATTACATATCTTTTCTACCAGCGCAGTAAAGTTTAGCTGGCTGATCTGAGCTTTGATGCTGGAAGCTGATGTTTTATTGCCAATTAGCGATCAGCTGTTTCTCACGAACATAACGTACAAAGCCAAAACAGATCCCTGGGGAGAGAGAGAGAGAGAATCACTGCATGAAATTAATCCAACTAACATAACACCACAAGCCAAAGCTCAGCGCTGGAGAATAAACCAATCCAACTAACAATACATTTTTTCTACCAGTCAGTAAAAGTTTAGCTGGCTGATGCTTCCATGCTCTAAGTGAATGTTACGGTTTTATTGCCAATTAACGTTACTGATCAGCTGATTGTCTGGGTAAGTGACAGGTGTCCTGCCGAAAAGTGATGTTTGGTAGGCCTATGTGTAATATCTTTTGTTTATATTTGGAAAACGGGCTGTAGCCTAATTAACATGACTTACTGCCAACTTAGATATAAAATGAAGACAATTTTGCAATTATCCTTATGACTCTGCATTATTTTACTTGCTGTGTAGGCCTACCAACCAATCCGCTCTTTACCTGTTATAATACCTTTAAATGGCCAATACAACACTTAAAATGCAGTATTTCATCCATATTTGACAACACTGACAGGGGAAACATGTCAGGGCTCTCTGTGATTATGGCCAGCTTCTAGCTAAAGCTGTCAAACAACAGTTTTCATTTGCATCGCTAAAGTCTGACAAACAGAATTAATTACCTGTCCCGCAAGAAACGGGACAACTTCAGCTCTGCTTTGAAACATCTGTCCCACATTAACGTTATACAGCCTTCCATCTGGGAAAATCCACAAAATCCGTGATTTCTGCCGTCAGCTGTCTGTCCCGACTCCGTGTGGCTGTCGGCTCCCCTGCTAAATAACAGGTTTGTGCTCCTTCATTTGTCCAAATGTCACTTATCATCTTACTTCTAATTAACCAGAAGACTACTCGGAGACTGTATATTACTTAGTCCCTTTTCTTCTTTGTACGTATTCAATGTAGTGACGGGCATCTACACTACCGGAATTACACAAGCAGAAGAAGAACGCCGTGATGACGAAACGCCTCTGTGGCGCTGTTTGTTCTTTGGCGGCTACGGTAGAAACATGACAAAATACAGCGACCTCCACAGCAGGGGGTGCCTGCGATTATGTAGATATAAATGTCTCATTCTAAGGTAATAAAAACTTAATGGTTATGTTATGTCAGGTCTTTATGCACCACTGAAAACCTCACCTCTTATATTGCATTTCTGTCAATAGAGTCTCAGAAATATTACACACTGGACCTTTAATTATTCTAATAATCTAATATTTTGAGATACTGTTTTTTGATTTCCATGAGCTGTAAGCCGTAATCACTTTTCCACAATATTAACAATTTTTGAGATGTATGGGAATAGTTTTTATTGTTTATGCAGTTTTGCTCGTTTCTAGCATCAGGAGTGTTAATGGTACCATTCCCAAACAAGCCGAATATTAAGTTTGTTACTTGTGACATTTTGTCTTGGTTTCATGGCATGACTAAACTCCCACATTAGGAATCTTGTGCCAGTCTCGTGATGTGGGAGGATGGAGTCAAAGAACAGCTTCTCTCTTCGTCTCCCACTTCACTTTTCTACAGCTGATTTATAATTTCAGAAGGGTAGTATTTAAAACAACAGCCCAGCACAAATAAAGTCTGGACATCACATGTTCTTGCTTTTATGTTTACTGTTTTTGGGGGTGAAATTTTAGTTTAGTAAAAGTCAGACAATTTTATTGCACTTGTTTCCAGGTGGATTGCTCAAAAATATTAAGGCTACAGAAGAAGCACTCGTATGTATGTAATGTAATATGACACTGACTGAAATGGAAAACACCAAACCAAACTCATTTTGTATTCTCTTACAGGGACCCCGGTAAAGAACAACTCTACAGGTGTGGTTGAATATCAAATGCAAGGCCCTCTTCAGTACTTGGTGTGGTATCACGCTGTAGGACTCATCTGGATCAGTGAGTTCATTCTTGCCTTCCAGCAGATGACCATTGCTGGTGCTGTGGTCACCTACTACTTCACAAGGTAGGAAAGAAGTAACAGAAAATGTATATTTAACCACATGGGAGGCTTAATGTTTTTCTTTGCTGTCATGTTTATTTGATAAATCAGTTTTTAGGCTGTATAATTTCAATTGTGTCTTCTCCCTCTATCCTAAGGAATAAGTCCCAGATGCCAGCAACTCCCATCCTCTCCTCCATGGTGCGTACCATCCGTTACCATCTGGGTACTCTGGCCAAAGGCTCCTTTATCATCACGCTTGTTAAGATACCTCGTCTCATCCTAACATATATTCACAGCCAGCTCAAAGGAAAGGTGAGCTGTGAAATTATGCAAAGTGAATTTAAAAATGCTACAAACTCAAAAACTTTAATGAGATTTGTTAACCTGTCCTTCATTTTCCATAGGAAAACGCCTGCGCTCGTTGCATGCTGAAAGCTTGTGTCTGCTGTTTGTGGTGTCTTGAGAAGTGTCTCGCGTACTTAAATCAAGTAAGTCATTTCAGGTTGGTGAAGGAGGAAAATAAATTCTGTACTGTACAATGGAGACAAGAACCCAAGCATTTACAGTGTACTTGTCCGTATCGCATTATTTCAGAATGCATACACTGCCACAGCCATCAACAGCACCAGTTTCTGCACCTCTGCCCGTGACGCTTTCCTTATCCTGGTGGAGAATGCTCTCCGAGTGGCTGCCATCAACACTGTGGGCGACTTTGTCCTCTTCATGGGAAAGGTACCGCTCAAACAAATTTGCAGGGGTTTTTTTGTATGTGTGATACTCTCCCAAACAAACTGATCATAATATGTTTTCTAACTTGTCTTGTATCTAAACTCTCAGGTGCTTGTAGTCTCCTGCACAGCCTTTGCTGGCGTCCTGGCTCTGAATTACCAGAGGGACTACACAGTGTGGGTCCTGCCTCTCCTCATTGTCTGTCTGTTTGCCTTCCTGGTGGCTCATTGCTTCCTTTCTGTCTTTGAGAATGTGGTCGACGTTCTCTTCCTCTGCTTCGCTGTGGACTCCAAGTATAATGATGGTAGCCCTGGACGCGAGTACTACATGGACAAGGAATTAATGGTGAGAGGATAGTGTGTATGAAGAGGCTACAAAGACTACTAACTGATGTTGTAACAAATAATCATTTCATCCCAGGCCTTATGCAAGAACCTCATACGAACAGATTTATACTTTAGTGGCACGTACGGGTCATGTACAGACAGTCTGCCTTTCTTCACAGGGCAAAAGCACTCGTTTGACTTTAGAATCATAATGCCTTAATCTGAAAGAATTTCGAGATGCTTCTAAAAGTTACTAAGAAACGATATATAATGTTTAAAATGTTGACCTCCGTGTTGTTTGTTTTTGGCATACTTTCACACAGCAACTTTTAAATTTCGGTAATCAAATCCTCACTCCAACAGCTGCGTCTGTGTCTTTATGCAGGTGGCTGTGCAGGATCACCAGTCCAGTAACAGTATAACATCAGCTACTGTAGACTATAATATCATCTCATTTAATATCTTGACCACCTCTCATCTTAGTCATGGACCGCGTTGCTTTAGAAAGACATTTTATAGCATCTATAGCTTGTATGCATCATGTCAAACCATTCACTCTTTATGGCCGTCACAGCGCAGCCCTGCTCTGATTACACATCCTTGGCAGTTGTATTTTCTAATTATTTTGGTCCCCTAATACCACGACTGAATGTGTCCAAAAGCAGACTTGAACTGGCGCGGTGGGAAATTCTTCTTTTGGTAACGTGGTTGTGGATGAAACCTTAAAAAAATAAATAAATAAAAAAAAAAATATATATATATATATGAATAGTTGGCAACTCGGTGGAATCCAAAAAAGGGTATTCGTAGTTGTTGTTTTTGATTTCTTGGACCTATGAACTTTAAGGGCTGATTCTTTACCATAACCCTTTTATTCTTAACAATATACAAAAACCATCCATGTATAACTGGTTCATCACAGGGCTGACACATGGAGACAAACTATGCAAGAACCACATTCTTTTAAATAAAGTGACAGTAAAATAACTGGTCTACAACTCTGTATTTCCCCTTCCCAGGAATTTGTTGAGAACAGTAAAAAAATGGGTTCGTACAAGCCAGGTGATGGAGATGGACGGGAGTTAAAGTCCATGGTGAGTTGAAAAATCTATATATTCTTCTCACCAATATGATGTATGTAAGCTGTTTCAGCTGAAAGCTGTTGGGTTCATCTCTGTTACCTCGTGTGTGTGTGATTCTAATAGTGTGCGTTTTGTGGCTGTAAATTATATATGTATGTCTTGCAGACTCGTGGAGGGACTCTTGCTTGACCAAGTCGGAAAGACTGCCAAAACTCCAAAGCTTAACTCAGAGTTTACCAACATTTTACTCCAGGGACATCACTAAGATTTACTTCATCCAGAAGCTACACACAGTCTCACTAAAAGATGCATTGGGTTTTATTTTTTTATTTTTTGTATAGAAAGATTGATTGCAAATTTAAAGTTTGACATTAATAACTTCAATATGACATACTTTCCTTTTGTGTTTTTTGTGAGTTTGTTATGCTATTAATAGGTTTTTTCCTATATAACTTGAGTTTTCTCTTTTACTACATTTTAAATAATATGAACGATTTAACATGGTTTAACATTTTTTGTTTTTGTTACATAATTATTTTTAGCTAAAGTGTGGTGTACATTTTAAAAAGGCTGTCCAAGTTGTTTTTTAACTTCTCAAATTTTATACTTGAATAAATTAAAACAGACTTTTATTGTTGATATTTTCTCTACATCTATAAAGAAAATACTAGCTCAGACAAAATCACGTCACGTCTTCTTTCTAGCGAGCATGTGCTGTCTCAGTAGTCAATATTTAATTCTGGCAATTACACTTGTAGTCAGCAGGGGGCAGCATTAGGATTTAGGATATTCTACAGATGTGTGTTGAGGACATCACTGTCAAGTTCTTGTAACAACAGTTTTTTCTGAATGCTTAAATACTAACAGTCATTTGTCAAATTGAATGCACATTCTCTGCTTTGCACTCATTTTGTAATTTTATAACACACTTTTTGCAACACTTTAAATACAACTCAATGCTTTACACTAAGTTTGCAGTTCAATAACACACTTCTGGCATTACACACTAACCAATGAGAAAATACTTTTTGATTTTTAGTTCACATACCAATCAGAGCTGAAGCACTACATGTAAATAGGCCCCAGGCAAAAATTCCATTTGGCTTACAATGGAGGCTTTAGAGTGGTGAAAATAAGAGGAGGGAATGGGCGAGGAGGTAAAGATGAGGAAGAGAAAGAGGAGGACAGGGTGCGATCAAGTAGCATGGGGGAGAAGGAGAGGAAGAGGAAGGGCAGTCAGGAACATAACTGATTAAATCAGAGCAACTGAAGATAACCATGTTGTCACCCATGAGATGAGCCTGAGGGAAGCCACAGGAGTGCCCTCAGGGAGGCTGGGCAATGGATTCCACCAAATCGGAGCGCCTGTTGCACAACAGTTGCCGGTATCATCTGGTTATTTTGAAATAAGAACTGGTAAATAACTGTAGGTGCTGTAAAGCACTGGTACTGGTTCAGTAATATGAAGTGGAATGACAAGGATCTGTCACTACAGGAAAACCAATCAAATATATTTACAGAATTGCAAGAAAACCAGTATCTGGTTCACTGTTCAACTCAGAGCTGGAGATACACATATGGTCATTGCAAATAACTGCATCACATTCAGTGAATTACAGGACAACATACTGCCAGATAACAGAATGTTCCAAAACATCAACAGAGTCTCTCTGCATTGAGTCCATATTAATGCCTATGGATTTAGAATGGGATGTCATAAAGGTAATGTGTAGTTGAAGTCCCAAAGTGCAGCCCAAGTTTTGTAAAAGATTTCAGGTGGTAGGAATTAATGATGTTCAAAGAAAATATAGGCCTTCATGTTGTTGCTATTGTCCTCAAATGCAACACAGAACAATTCATTGACACAAAAGAGGGCAACTTTCCTCCAAATGATCTGGCAAGACCAACTCTAACCACCTGGGGGCAGCAGAACGTGTAAAATGGATGACATGCCCATTGCGTATTCACTGTAGATGGCATGTCCTTCAAAAAAATAATGAGAAGGAAATTATATCTTAACCTCATACGAGGACTAATAAGTTTAGAGTTCTCTTTATCTACTCAAGGAAATATTTGATTTAGCCATTTTGATTTCTCATCACCATCCATCCATCCATCCATCGTCAACCGCTTATCCTGCGTACAGGGTCGCGGGGGCTGAAGCCAATCCCAGTTTACATCGGGGGAAAGGCGGGGTACACCCTGGACAGGTCGCCAGTCCATCACAGATTTCTCATCACTTCATTCCATATTTAGTGACCTGATTTAGAAAAGCTGAAACCTCATTGAAGTAGGTTAGGGTAACTTCTGGTACACTGGGTGAAAATGTTTAGAACGGAGTTTTTATGAAATGTATTTGTATAAATATTTGAATCAAATATAGAATTGTTCTCCTTTCAAAATCTGAAATTTTTGAAGTTAGGATACCTTGTAGATTAGAAATGTTTTTGATCACCATGGAGTCACCATGACATGACTTTATTCTGATTCCCCATGAGTGTAATCACAATCTCCTGACGTATAGATCACTGCCTCATCCCCTCCAGTTTCTTTCCAGTCCAGCATTGACCACACAAGAATAAAGCCACTAAGCAGTTAGAGGTTATTGATGGGAAAGCACTCTCTGCACACCGCTGCCTGCCTCCTTAAAATACAGCAATCCAGAGGAAAAACCGCTCAATGGTTGGTAGTGAGTCACACCAAAGTGATTCTGTAGTACTTAGAGAACACTAACCGTTCCTGGAAGCCCTTTGTCATTGGATAGAAAGACAGGAAAACATGTTCTGGTGGAGGACGCCTGAGCAGGAAGCAGTAAGATTTGGGCCTGAATGGGAATGCTTTTAAAATTACTGGAATTTCTTTATGTAATTATGCTTCTGATTATGTCGGATATATATAGTGAACAAAGCAGGCAGGCTTGGACATGTGTAAATTGGCTTATTGACCCAAATTAATCAAAACCTATTTTACATGTACTTTGAAATAAGACCACAGTGATGAGATTTCTTTAAATAAGCATACTGTAAAATATCTGCAGGCATATTTATTGGAGCTTCTCAGAATACATCCTAAATTAAAACCACATACATGTCTTTTTTTTAGTCCTTTGTTGATATTTTTAAACCTCTGTCTCTTCATATTTTGGAGTGCATGTGCATTTTACTCACTTTGTGGGACAGGTACTGTATATCATCATACAGTGTTCTCAGCACAGGCCATGTATGAAATAATCATTTGCTTCTTGACAGAAGCTCTAAAGCTCTGATTCAACTGGTAAATAGTTTAAAACCATTAAACCTGCTCTGTGCCCGTCCCTATATGGATGTCTATTGTTTACGCTGACTCAGGCGCAGTAATATGAGTCTGCTAAGTGTGTGTGTGAGTGTGTGTGTGTGTGTGTGTGTCAGTGTATTGACCAACAGTGACTTAACCATTTAAGTAAGCCGTACTGCCTCCTCAGCATTGCCCTGGAAGCTCAACTCAGACCTTTTCAATTCTGCTTACATTTAGTACACAAACAAGACTTCAACAATGAAAAGGGCTCACTATGCTCCTGCCGACATGCAAACAGAGAGCGAAGATGTTTAAAAACAATCCGAAAGTAATGACTGAGATCAGAATTATCACTATAAGAGAAAAAGAACACACCCATACACGTGTCGTGTGACAATCATCTCACCTACCAGTGTATTTTATAGTAGGGCTGGGTTGTATGGTGGGAATATGGTATCGATTGAATGGCATTAATAATATACAATTTTTTATTAATAACATACACAAGATACTGTCACAGGATATCATGATGTGACAAATGCATACAAAAAAAGATTTTAAACTGGGGCTGAGGTTCAATGATCATTCGTGACCTAGAAGTGGAGATCCATTCACAATCTCATGAGCAAGAAGTCCTCAAAAAATGGAAATTTGAATATGTACATTTCAGTAACAGCTCTGCAAACTACATCTGCTGATCCAGTAATATGATCGAAAAGCTGAAAACTTCACTACTAAATGGATTTTGAATTGGTTGTTGAATTGATTTTGATGGACATTGAACAGAGGTGGTTCCGCTAATGCTATGCACATTGAAATTATGTCTTATTTCAATATATTATGTCTAATAACACAAACTTGGCAGGTGATCCACCAAACACATCATAGAGCAACAATGCTTCATCATGTATCTGAGTGTGGAAGTGATAAAAAAGAACCTGCGTCATAGAGTATTGCTTATCCAAGAAACTTGATTTCCTAAATCATAAGTGCTTCCTGCAAATTGAGGCATTTCCCATCAGCGCTCAGTCATACTGTCTCCACATACACTGGCAGAATCCTTTTTATTGCTGGACTGTCTCCAAACAACAGGCTTCACTGTGTTAACATTAGCCATTGAGATGGTATCGCTCCACATTTCATTGGAGAGCACACACAGGCAGCAGAAAAGTGTGTGTGAAAATGAACATTCGATATTTACCCAGTGACTTCCCTATCTGGAGCTGCTGACGGGTCCTGTTGCCAACACACACACACACACACACACACACACACACACACACACACACACACGCAAAGATTAACGCATTATGTGAGTTCCTGCAGCCTGCTTAAACTGGGCTGTGTAAAAACAAAACAAACAAAAAAACTGTTGCGGGAAAAAAATTGCAGGTTAAGGAATATGCTTTTTTTCCTGTGCTACTTCATTTAGTGTTATGTGTTTTGCTCTACATGTGTTTATGTGTGCTTAGAGGTGCTGTATGTAGGCATGCATGTACAGTATGGTGTGGGTGTGACAGTGGCTCATAAAATATTCACCTGTTTTTCTCCTCTATAATGCAGTAATGTTCCTGCACCCACAACTCATTGCCTACATACAAGCAGTTTGACACTCCTGACCAATGTAGGCTTTCCCTCATTTGAAATAAGCTTTAAGCGATGCATAAATACTTTCAACTTCCACTTATGGCAGATTTTGTGCCATTTCAACAACAGTTGTACACCTTAAAATGAGGAGATATTATAGATGTGTGGTTTCTCACTTCCAACATACTTTTTTTTTTCAAATTAAACATCCTCAACATTTATAGCACAAAACCCCAGCGATGTATCTGTATTTTTTAAAATATAAGCACATAAATAGAGAACCAAATCAATAAACATGGAACAGAACTGGGTCACACGGAAACAAGACTTTGCCTTCATGTCTGTCGTCTAAGTAACACTCATGACAACACAGTCAAGCAAATATTGGTCAATATAGCTTTTATTTCAGCAAATCATACATACACTGTAAAAAAATGCATCTGTATCATAACCTTTAACACTATCGGAGCTGTGATGACAGTGTGTGATTGGTTGAGAGTGGCTACAGTGTCTGAGGTCATCAAAATGATTTGCATGTCATCACACTCATGAAACAGCACACTTTAAGACTGAAATGTTTCCAGTTCCTAAAGTGAATTGAAATTCCAAGTTAAAAGGAATGAGGGACAGAGAGAGAGAAAAGAAGAACTACCGAACAGTTAGATGGCACTTTTCAGGTCTTAACATGGAATTTCAACAGATGTTTGATTCAAAATGAAGCCAGACGGCAGATTAATAATCAAAAAAAATTTACACAAGAGCTCAGCGAATCCCAGGTCTGCATAAACAGCCATAGGACACTTCTGGGATCAGTTTCAGTTTTCAACCCTGACAGATATACACTATAAATAGTTAGATAATAGAGTAGATCAGATACAAATCAAGCTTTTAAATCAAAGTAAAAGCAAAACACCGTTAAAGATAGTTCTTTTTATTATATAAAGCTGTCTAAACCAAAGCTTTCTCTAGCCAGTGTACTAATATATAAACCATTTTCAAATCCAGAAGAATCTAAGTGTTTTTATGCCTTAACTGCTATACTGCTAAGTATATCTGTGCTTCTCTACATTCTAGCTAGCCTATGTAACAAATCAAAAGGATCTGAAATATGGCCTATGTAACACCATCATAAGAGAGACCCAAAACACAAGCCATACCAAAACCCAAATAAGCTTGACTGTAAAGCCACTCTTGTGCAGTGTAATGACGAGCTTAAGTCAGTCCAGTAAGCATGCTTCTCCCACTATTACCATCAGCTGTCCTCACCAGTAAAAGGCACACCTTACCCTTTATTCCCTGCCAGACAACAGGTCTGCATGGCTCTGTGTTTTATTACTGTGCAAGAGATTTGTACTGTTACACTATGCGCTCAAATCACGTCCAAGACTCATATCTCAAAAAAAAATTTAAACATCAACTCCATGTTTCTTCTGAGCTGTGATGAGGTTTTCTTTGAGCTCACCGACATAATAAAGGTAAGTAAACATTTTATCACACAGACTTGTGGCTCAAGAAGTTCAGAACTATGCAAGTGTGGTTTCATAGGTACACGCTTGAGGGTTTTTTTCACCCTCTAGCTCCGTTATATATACTTTGAGTTCCACAAAGGTTTAGCCTCTGGTTCTACAGGCTGAAACAACAATACGCAGCATTAGACATGCTATGACAAATCTGTTTCATCTTCTGTATTCATCCAACAATGGATTAGAAAAATAGATAATATTTTCCCCCTATAACCACTGGCCAAGCAGTAATTTGTCTTTCTTCGTTGCTGAGCCTTTGAGATGATTTGACTTGATTTGTGTCTCCAGGAAAACAGCTAGCATGTCGGTTCTGATTGTTATCCAACTCACACTGTGTTGTTTTGTGGGGTGTTTTTTTTGCCTTACTTCTCCTAATGAAGCATGTCTAACTCTTATCTTGTTTTTCCACACAGTTACAGTCACAGTTACAAAATCAAGATCAAAAGAAACCTAAAGAGTGCAATATTCTCTTATCTACATCATCAACATCCCACCTATACACAGGAACATTTGAGTAAAAGTGTGGGAGGGTAGAGGAAGAGGATGAAGGATTGAGAAGGGGGAAATCTCTTTAACATTGCGCCTCAGGCATCAACACACTGAGGCATCAGAGTGCTGCACAAGGACAGGACACAATAGAAGACATGGACTGTCCAATGAAGGGAGAGGTCTTTGCACACGTGACCAAATCCAAAGCATTGGATTGGTTATCGATTAGTCCTTGTCATGTTCTCTGGTTGGCTGACACACAAGTGAACAAGTGCCATTAAACCAATCATATTTTATACTTAGAGAGGAAGAAAAAAACCTTAAATGTTTGCCAGGAATATTGGGGATTTTTTTCTTTTACTAATGAACAAACAATACACAGAGAGTAGTCCGTAGGCTGTTAGTACGATTAAGTATCTGCCTGGGAAGTCACCTAGAAACGTGCAGTTTGACCAAACAAACAGTTTTCTCATTTTCTTTTTTTGTTTTCTTTTTGAAAATTACGACAGATATTCATCTGCGTCGTCATCGTCATCCTCATCTTCATCGTCCTCGTCATCCATCCCGGCCTGGTCGTCGAGGACAAAGGAATCTTCATCGTCGTCAGTGAACAGCGAGTCTCCGCTGCCGAGGTCTCCAGAAGACTCCAAAATCACGCCTAGAAACAGAGGATAAACCAAATCTTACAATTCAAGGAATAGTTTTGGGATATAGTTAGTGAATAGTTGATATGAGAAGATTGACACCACTGCGTTAATCCCCATTAATGACCGCAACTTGTCATTTTTAGGAATTAAACAAACAAGAAATGAGCCCAACCAGTGATAAAAATACAGTGTGGTAAGGTGTATGGAAGTCCCTTTCCACCACTGCGATGAAAAAAAGATCCTTTAAGTTATTATAATGAGAAACTTAAAAATAATGATTTAGTATGTCAAAATAATGACAGCATCTCAAAATACCGACTATGCATCTCAAAATAATGACTGTGCATCTCAAAATAATGACTGTGCATCTTAAAATAATGACATAGCATCTCAAAATAACGACTATGCATCTCAAAATAATGACTTAGTATCTCAAAATACTGACTTAGCATCTCAAAATAATAACTTAGTATCTCAAAATAATGGCTTAGTGTTGCATAATAACGACTTTGCATCTTAGAATAATGACTTGGTGTCTCAGAATAATGACAAACATCTTAAAATAATGAGAAGCCATCTCAAAATAATGACTTAGTATCTCAAAATAATGAATTAGCATCTCTAAATATTGAGAAGCCATCTCAAAATAATGACTTAGTATCTCAAAATATTGAGAAACAATCTCAAAATATTGAGAAGCCATCTCAAAATAATGAATTAGTATCTCAAAAATGATGAGAAACCATCTCAAAATAATGACCGAGTATCTCAAAATAAGAGACCATCTCAAAATATTGACTTAGTATCTCAAAATAATGACTGAGTATGTCAAAATAATATCTAGAAACCATCACAAAATAATGAGAAACCATCTCAAAATGTCACATTCTGCCTGTCGGCTATATTTAAGATTAGCACTCTGTGAGTTTTTGGTCAGTTAGCTGTCTGTTATATAGTCCGTTGGGTTTTGGTTTTCAATCCTGTCTGTCTGTGGTCTTGTATCCAGTCTTTTTGGTGTGTGTTTGCATTTAGATTTGGTCCTGTCTGTTTATGTCTTGTGGAGTTGGTCTATGTTGTTCTGTCTTCTGCTTGTTCTGTGTGGTGGTTCTGATCTGTTCTGTCATCTCGGTGTCTGTCTTAGTTCTTGTTCAGTTCTGTTCCTGTCTCATGTATTAGTTCTGTACCATCATGCTGGAGTTCTGTCTGTTTGCTAGGTGTCAATTTATGTTCTCTGCCAGTTTCTTTAATTAATCTGATTTTGATCATTCTGCTTTAGTCTCTGTGTAGCCTTGTTTATTATTTTATTCATCCGCATGTTTATGTTTACTTAGTATCTAGCTTGTCTCTTATCTTAGTTCCTAGTCCTGTGCCTTAGTTCATGTCTTAGTGTTCACTTCTGGTCTGTGTACTTCTGTGTTGTTTTGTCCATGTCTGCTCTGAGTTCTGTTTAATCCCAGCTTCGGTCTGTTTTCACTGTTGGTTGTAGTTATTGGTGATCTGTCTGCTTGTGTCTGTATTAGTTTGTCATTTATATATGTTTAGTGTCCAGTAACTTGTGTTGTCTATTCACACCCAGTAATCTGCCTGCCTGCCAGTCTCTCCTGCCTGTTTTGGACCTAGTTCCTGTACTGTATGGATTCAGCTTTATTTTAGACTTTGTCTACACCTTTCTGTGTACGTGTTTCAGTAAGTGTGAATAAAATCCCTTAACTGTATCTCTGCTCCAATGTCTTGCGTTTGGGCTCTCTCTCCGGCTTGCATTCACCAAACCCTGACACAAAATAACGACAGTCTCTCAAAATAATGAGAAACTGTCTCAACTAATAACTTAGAGATACTAATTCATTATTTTGAGATACTTTAAGTCATTTTGAGATGCTATGGGAATATTCAATACGCAAGTGACAGATTTCATGCAAAAAAAAAAATACAATTGTGTGTTGAAATTAATATGCATGAATTATTTCCTCCATGATGCCTAATACAAATAACGCGGCATCTCTATGTTTTCAAACACAGAAACGTGACACACTGTTCCCATGCGTTTTGCCTACCGCAGTTTGCAGGGCCATGGGTGCGTGAGCTGGCCACCTCGTTGCCATAACGATCGACACACCAGCACTGGCCGCTGCTGCTGTGACACTGGTGGGACCTGTAATAACCATCCTCATCACAGGATGGTAAATACTGACCTACGCATACAAGACAAAACACACAGATGCACACAATGAATGAGGGTAACACACTGTTTGTGTGTGTGCGTGTGTGCTTTTATGTGTGTTTGAGTGTGTGTGTGTGTGTGTGTCTCACCAAGCAGTTTCTTCCCCGTTTGCTTTTTGTTGATACTGGACAGCTCTGCTTTACAAGGGGACTCTGAAAAGGAGAGACAAGGGACTCTGGTAACAAACTGCAGAAGTCTGCTTTTTCTGGGAATGCATCTGTTCGTAGAAACGTTGCTTCCTTTGTGTACTTTGTGCTTTCATTGTGATATTTGTTATACTGCCGTCTCTGCTTTCAAAAGTGCAGCTCCAGTGACTCATCTGTAAATACTGTTTCTTTATGTCCAAAAAAAGTCATTTTCATCTTTGGTCTCATACAATGGCATTTTAATGCAATGTATTGTATTGGTTTGCATTTTGTTGTATTTTACAGAGTACAATAATGTATTCTGTACATATCAAGGAAGAACATGCCATTCTTACTGAATGGAGGGTGTCTATTTTTTCTATGTCTGCAGAAGGTAGTTCATAAATTAAAGAAAGGTTCTCATTTATTACAAATTGCCTTGTTTTCTGAGTTTGGGCCATTATTTCGATCGTTTATGACAACACTGTGCTCACCAAAGTAACTGCTGAGATTGGTGAAGATCAAAATTTCTACAATAAAGTACGAAGGGGCAATGGACACGAGCGATCATGCGATCAGACAGGTTCTAGACAAGCTAAATTAAGCCATTTTTAAAAAAAACACTTTATTAGGAGGCAAAACTGAAAGTGCATCCAAAATGGTGGTGATAATCCCTCACTGCACAGAAAAACAGTGTATGAGCACAACTTTATTAAGTACTGTAATTACTTTCAATTGTGATGAATGTTTACAAGGACAATTAAAATAGTTGGCAGTAATTCTTCTGTTTGCATTTGTCTTCTTTATCAAATAATATTTGGCTAACTTGGTGTTTTCTTATTATATAAGGAATCTATTAATGAACTATACATGGAGATACCATACCTGTATACCTCTGGAAGCATGTGCACCACTCAGAGCTGGTTATAACTTTGTCAGTATGTGTATCGCAGGATTTGAAGAACGCATCGGAGCACGGCTCGTTCCTGTCCAGGTAGAGGCTCTTGATCTCTGATTGGTCCAGCTGGAGGTCAAAATTTGTATCAAGCCGGGAGAACATCCAGCCCAGAGGGTCCTTACAAATAGGCGATGCCCCAACATCAAATTCTGCAGGGAAAAGGTTAAAAAATGAGAGAAGGGTACACGCAGGCAGGTGTCTCAGTGGAACAACAACCTTGAGAATGCATGAAGAAATTTTTTCTCGTTTCTTTGCTTGGTACACGCCATGTGACTCACTGTTCTTCTCTGGCTTCTGGATCTTGACTCTCTTGTGGTTGCCGTTCTCATGCAGCACTCTGAACCAGTCTCTCAGACGACTCACCACCTCCTTCAGGTCAGATTCACTGCACACTGAGGAACAAGATAATGATTAATGATATAAAGTGGCGCTTTATTATTCCCCTATTCCCTTATGGAGATGACTCAGCTATAGCACAGCTGCCCTGAAACTTCAGGGATTCTGTGTCATGCTAAAAGACACTGTGACAGGACAGAAGGGCTTTAGTTTGCCAGGAGGGGGCTTTAACCTGGACTTGGACACCATGGAAGACTTTCTAATTAAGCATAATTTCCTCTCCAAAGTATCCTAGCTTGCGGTGTGCAGTCATGTGTGCAGAATCTTGTACCTTTCTTCTCTGCAGAGCTCTGTTCAGGCTGAGAGGGGCAAGGACACATGCCAGGACACTTCACAGCGATCTTCTTTCCTGTGATGCATGCCTGGTAGTCCAACTTACACTGAGCACGAGCGACAGAGGCAGAAAAGGAAGTAAAATCAGAATGTGTCTCTCATCAAGAGGAAATGTAACTGATGCGTGCTCAAATGTCTTCTATGGGTGACAGATGCTGTGATTGTGTGGGCAGGTACCTTGGTGGAGTAGGTGTGGCCATCAGTTCCACAAACGGGAGAGGGGTGAACCACAGGGCAGGGTGTGCACTTTGACCCCGGGCTCTGGTACAAACTGGCATCTTTAAAACTAGACGAGAAAGATTCAAAGGACATTTTTTACACACACTAAACATCTGACTGTGTGCATATGAAAACATTGATTTATCATTTGACATTGTCTCCTTCACAATGCACTGTTAAGCTTCCCTGATTTATTCAAAAGCAATGTTTTCAAAGCATTTTGCATCTGTGATGTATTTTCTTGTTTTTACATCAGTTTCAGAAATGAGTCAGGGATTTTAGATTTATGTGTGATTATTATCTGATTTGCTGGCACTGTGCAGTGGTAATTGTGTTGTTGCTAAGAATGTGAAATGGGGTCAGTATGGCGCTACTGTCCTCTGTCCAGTCTGCAGTGTCCCAGACAGACACACACACACACACACACAAAGCCCATTCACATCACTTGGCAGGACTTTGTGTCTGCTGTAAGGCCGTGCCAGTGCTGGGGTAATTGGACTAAAAAATAATTTCACACAACAGTCACAAGAGAGCCGGACAACTAGTTGACCAGCTGGAAAAATAGAAAACAGCCGCCCCTCGTGTGTTGTTGCTTGTCATGGAAAAATAAAAATAAAAACAAGGGAGGAGAAAAGAGACGGGAAGTAATAAAACAATCTGGTTTGCTCCTTATCCATTGTCATTTGAGGATTCATATCTAGCTTTGTCTGAATGCAAATTCAGGGGAACAGCTTTGAAACTTAGGCCTGTTTCTAAAAAGCAAGTGTGTGTCTTCTTACCTGACTCTCCTCTGGCTGACACAAGAAGCAGTCTTGTAATCCTCGGCCACACACACCTTGTGGCGGCTGCATTTGATCTTAAGACAGGGGTCTTTGGCTGGATCAAGGCCTGAAAACACAAAACAAAACATATAGAATATGAATTCCTTTAAGTGTATATATGGGTGTGTAACAAAAACACTGCCTCTCTATTTAAAGATCTTTCTAAAAAGACCAAGTCCATTAGCATATGCTGAGAGTCAAGCTTCCAAGGTTACACTTTCCTTTTGTTCAATCAATGAATCCTAGTACTATGTACTTCCTTTTGATTTTATTTTTTACAGATCTAAGTTCTGTGTGTGTTTGTGTGTGTGTGTGTGTCGGCGGGTATTACTCATGTTGTGGGTACATGAATCTGTTTACAGTCGCATTGTGGGGACTTGCCTTCCTTATGGAGAAAAAGATGCAAGTCCCCATAACATAAATCATTCAATTTTAGGATGAAGACTGGGTTTAAGGTTAGGGTAAGGTTAGGATTAGACAAGTGGTGGTTATGTGTGTGTGTGTTTGTGTTAATTCCAGCCACTGTCTCTTTACATACAGTTTACTGGCAACGTCTCTCTCACTCTCAACTCAAAGCCATAATACCATTAAGTATCCTTACAGCTAAAAACAGATGGAACTGGTTACAGAGGCTACTTCTGACCTTGCGTCAGCCTGCACTGCACTCATGCTCTTGCTGAGATCCTCAAACTGATCTGGTATCAGATCTCTCAGTTGAGGGCCATATCTCGTTTTTGAGGTGACAGCTGATTTTGATCCGAACCTTAGGCTGACAGTTGTGATCTTTGTTGGGAAAGACAAACAAGCTGTTTGACAGCTCGTCAGCCTTTAGCGTGGCACCAATGCGCAAGATCTAAGGCCCTCAGCTGATCTCAGAACAGTTTGCGAATGACCTCTGTTCTAAAGAACCTTACTGTAATCCCTGAGCAGCTTTGGTAGATTATCCTGCCTCCATCCTCCAACGCACTAATCTAATGCTATTGTTTCCCTGACATGTCTGTGCATGTGTGTGTGTGGATGCATGTGAGTGAGTGTGTTTGAGGATACAGTGATAAGTGAGAGTGAATGTGTTCATGTCCTGGTGAGCCTGGATGTGCGTATGAGCTTATCACTGTCTATAATACAATGATCAAGGAATATAAAACCATCATTTTTTTCAATAACAGATGTTTGCTACTTAAATCCACTGGTTGGTGTAGTGAAAATAATTGAAGTTAGCAACAACACACACTCATATACGTAAAGCAATAGGTCAAGTAGTGTGTGTGTCAAAATGAAAGTTTTCACAAAGAAGTACCTCCTTACTGCTGCTAATTCTGTCTACAGAGCCATAACAAGTCACAGGGCTGACCCTACAACATGTTTCCAGGAACAACATGTTTTTGAGGGTCTAAGTTCCAGGGATCAGACCAAATTTAACTGAGAAACATGATGGTTTGAGGAGGGTAAATCTACTGTAACACCTGTAATGATGCACGGTGCTGTAGTGTTATTTACCTCCAGGAAGGTTATGGTTTGTGCTCCCAATTTTTTGTCTATCTGTTAGTTGGCAGGATTTTTTAAAATTGTAATACAATTTGTTGCAAAGTTAGACCAAGGAACAAGTGATGATCACATGGTCAATTGTAAAACACTTTTCTTTGTTGCTAATAACCGCTGAACCAAGTCTTTCTTGGGGTTCTTTGGATTGAGGTGAACCTATCACCATGGGCCTTTTCCCAGCTGAGATTTTTCCAAAATTAAAAATATACAGTTCATTACATATTTGGGTGACCCTAAATAAATGTCATACATTTGTGTTTTGATATGTCACATTGTTTTCCTATAATCGGCTGCCAAATTCTTGCAAGCATGACCTATTAATAAACTGCCTTTCCTCTTGAGTAGTGGTGCAAGAGCAACCAAATGCTGACGTCACGCACATTTACCTTCAAGCAATACTGGAAAACTAATGGGTGGCTTTAGAGTAAGGTAATAAATTTAAGAGGCCATAACTCTGTGACAGTAAGTGTAACTTGTACTTTCGTACAGATCCCTCTTGTACAATGCCATAAATATTCCCACATAACATATCCCTAGTTGTATGTACGTATTCTCCAAAACTCCTGACCACCATCAGCCAATTAGCATGGTGGTTCATCACTGTGTAGATATTAATGCAGATACACATCCATATGCAGATTCAACATTTTAACTAAATATTTTCTATGAATAAAATACTACTTAAAGATTTGTTCAGATTTGGAAGGGGCATGAGTTCTCTTTGTCCTTTCTAGTGTGTTTTTGTTTTATCCCAAAGCGAATAGCACAACCACTCCAGGCTCTCTTCCTCACACCCACCTTGATCGAAGGGCTTGGAAGGCGTCCATGTTCCAGGCTCCTGAAACAGATTTCACCAGTAAACAAAATCATAAAAATTTTTTGTCCAAACGGCATCTAGAGTAAATAATACATGGCAGATACGAGACTATTAAGCAGTCATACAAACCTCCACTTCCTTTAGGAGAAAGCATTACAAAGAGAGAGAATGAGGAATTCATTTTGATTAGGTTTTTCTTTTAGAGGGGAAACTTTGCATTATGAAATAAATGGATGGAAATCTAGGAACACAAACACCAACACACCATCAAGTACAAACACGTGGAGCATGCATTTCATTCAGTCAACATAATGTTGATGTTGTGACAGCAGTTCTGTGCCGTCATATGCATCAATAGGGGCCCGTGTGTCTGTGTGTGTGCATGCGCTGCTTAGCATACTCCCTTATAACACCTTATGGAATTTTATATTTCATAATTTTATATATTATGTGGCTTTTACACTTAACAGTTTAAAGATATGAATAGAAAATATTGTGTAACTAACTATTTAAAGTTAAGTGAAGGCGTGAGGCTTTCAGGGAAATGTTTCTATTTAAATCAGATCAGCCAGTAAAATTAGCATTGAATTCTGGAAAAGAAACACATGAATTAACATCAGATTAACATCAAAGAAAACCTCTGTTTTAAATGTCACATTTTGCACTAGAAGGAACTTTAAGGTGCTAACATCTTCAATCAATCCATTAAATCAGACTCTAAGCTTTGCAAATATATATATATATATGTCATTTCCCACATAACAAAGTGCTTTACTCTTTCCTTAAATGGTTTGAAAGTGAACTTTTAAAACCGTCCGTAGATATAATCACATGGTTGAATCTGTTGCCTGGGGATGTGTTTCAACAGTCTAAAAAAAGATGGCACAGAGGTGAGTGATTTGCTTGCTTTTAATATAAGGACAAGAAGGAGGCACGCCTCGAGGGTGCTGGCTTATGATGCAAATGTACAAGGAGCTTAAGAAATAGTGAGTTGTAGATCGTAAGCATTCTTATCCCATTAATGCATGTTACTAACTCAACATCTTCCCTCTCTCGTATTTTTCGTGCTTTCTCTTCTCTCATTTCTCCTTCTGTTGCGTTCTGCAGGTATTTCTGGTTCTGGAGCTGTGGAGTCTGGATCCTGCTTGAAACCCACTGCTATAGTTATTATTATTAGTCCTATTGTTATTATCATTACCATTGCTATCATTATTACTCCTATTATTTATTTTCATTGATATCTGTAGCATTACCATTACAATTGTTTTACATCTCTATGTGAAACTTGCGTTGGGCTATAGTGTGTTCTCTTTCTCTCTCCCATCCTTTCCTTTTCCCTCTTTTCCCTCTCATGTTGGGTCTCTGTAAATAATATTAAAAAGAGTACAGTAAGTAAGTTCAATTAAGATAACTGTTATGAATTGCCTCTATATAAACAAAATTAATTTAAATTAAAACTGTGTGTTTGTATGCGATAAGAGATCTCACTCTCTGGTTTACTCTCAGTTCTGTCTCTGGGCATCCATTCAAACCCAACACTGCACTGTGTCCTCTCTCATTCTGTCACAATGATAACCTGTTCTCGTTCTCACATCTGTCTTCTTTCTTTGTTTTTTTTCCATCACACATACACACACACACACGCATACTTGTTTTTGCCAAATAGGAAGACTTGAATTGAAACTCATTCTCTGGAGATTTCATATGTCCGTAACCACAACCACAACATACTTAACCCTAAGTCTTACGCTAACACTGATTAACATTGTGAGTATCACTTTATTGTCCCCAGCTGGCAGGCTAGTCACCTTCTCCTTACTCACAAAGCCATCCATAACCAGGCCCCCTCCCACCCCACCAGCCTGCACCACCACCACTCAGGACCAAGCACCAAAGGACTCCATAGCTGGCCCCACCCTCTTGAAATCTCTCATCAAACACAGGACTGCACCAGACTGTCCAGGTTCACTAATCAAATCTCGCCTTTCCGGAACTGCTTTTTATGTTTGATTAATGTTGTGTTATCTATTTTAGTGTGTTGTATTATTGTTACTATCATTATTATTATTATTATTATTATTATTATTATTATTATGTGACTGTGTCAACTGATTTCTGATAAGATAAGATGGAACTGTATTTATCCCAGGGGAAATCGCTGTGCAGCAATTGCACTACAAAGTGTGACGACTGCAAACATGCAATAGAGTGCAAAAAAGAAAAGCTGACAGAAGCTGCTTTGGAAGTGAAGTAACCTCAAATCAATAAATAATCTTAGGGCTATAATATCTTTGCTACCAAAATAGTAGAATAACCATGCCTCAAAATTAATAAAAATATTACACAGTTACTGGCTTAATTTACTAATCAACTAACTAAACACTGCTTCAAACCGCACACATGTGGCTTTTGCACCAAGTGATTTATTGTTACTCAGAAAACAAAATGTTATCTCTCTTTCTCTCTCACTCTCTCTAGCTCTCTTTGTCGCTCTGTGTTTTGGTGTGTGTGTGAGTGACTCATTCAATTCTGCATGCCAGAACAAATAGGGAGGGAGGGAAAGAGGGGAGAAAAAAACATCTTATCAGCATAAATCCCACAGTGTGGCTGAACAGAGACGAGTGTCTTATCCACCCAATTAAAGTCCTGTGTCGTAGATTTGCACACTCAAACATTGTGCAAATCTCCACCAATATGATGTAGCAAATTCAATTAAAGAGTGAAATTCAGAACTGTTTTCCTCTGTGTACAGTTCAATTATTCCTATGGACACAATTACCTCTCACTCTCACATGTACAGAGCAGCTTCATTGTACTATTTTTATATATTCGGTGCACGTAGCATTTACTATAATAACAGTATCAAGTTCAAGGTTTTATTACTCAGAAGGCTGGAAGTGAGTAAGGGAGTGAGGGAAAGTTAAAGGGTGAGTGGTTGGGAGGAGTTGAGAGGAGTGAATGCGTAACTATCTTTATAAAGATGCAGTACAACAGTATACTGCTGTACTGTACTACTGCAGATCGTCTACTTCATATTATCTATGGTACAAATGTTGCATTTTTTAAGTCTGTAATATGTTCCCCAGGTTGTGCGACAGGTTAGAAACACATCTTGTAAGAAAGGTTCCGTGCTGGTTGAAATGTGGTTGTACAAATTAGTTAGCTTCCTGTTTAAAAACAATACGCTTTCAATTTTTCTTCAGGAAGCTAAAATAGGTTTACCCCTTGGCCTTGCTATGCTTGTTTGTGAGATGCAGTTTCAGTAACGTATGTTTCCTGTATTGTCGCTCGTGGAGAAATAGACACTGTGACAGTCACATGTACTGACCTGCATTGCATGAGACTGATGCATTTTTTGTGTGCAAATACTGTACTTTGACTCAAACATTTCATATGAACTGTTGCTGAATTCAAAGTAATTACTTCTGTTTTCTTTTAGCTTATCAGTGTAATTGAATCTCCATGATTAAACTCAATGCATTAATGTACTGTTATTTTCAATACACATGGGAATGTTGGATATTATCTTTACACAGTAATACCCAAACCTCAACTAGCCTGAACTGTTTCTGTAGGACTTACCAGCGAAAAGCATGAGTCCGTCCTCTGTCTTACTTCCCCATGCTCTATAAGGTGAATACGGTCATCTCTCTCTTTTTCGCAGCTCTAATTAATTTCTCCTTCCAATCCTTCATTGCTGGCCCTTTCTAACCCTTGGCATCGTAACTGCAGACCCTTTCATTACTCACTATATCACTTCTCCTGCTCTACCTTCCACTTCTATAAAGGTCCATGTTACAATAAGAGATAAACAACAGTGGCTCATGTCAGTTGCTTTTGTTTAGAATTACGAACAGTACTGTAACATCTTACTATGAAGCAAACCCACATACTGAAAGCTTAGCAAAGATAGCCAAATGGAGAGGTGCTTTTGTTTCTGCTCAGGATGGTTCCCCTCTAGCACTGCAGACCATAGAGAATGAATAATGAGAACATTGCATTATGGGGGCCAGGCCCTCTAGACCAGTCAAGACAACAAAAGTGCTTGCGGTCTGATTCCTTAATGGAATCAACAGACGCACGCAAATGCACACACACACACACACACACACACACACACAATTTTATAAAAACACAAAGTTATCACCACAACACTGACTGTAGAGCCAGAATCTGTCAGCACTACAACACATCAAATAACAGGAGGTATGCACTTCACACATGCAACCAGCCACCCACTTTCCAGAAACCACAGAAAAACCCAAAATTCAACAATAGGTCTAATGGCCTCCTGAGTGTACGCTAAAAATAGCAACATTTCAATTTATCTCACCATCTCTTTCCACCTCTATTCCTATCTCTCTCTTAGAGTTGTAACAGTTTTTTTTTTCTCATGTGCACAAATACACACAAATACAACAGTGTGTGTATTCGGCTCTGATAACATCGTAATTTGCTGGTGTGCATATCCTTGTTCTGTATGGTTTTATCTGTGTGCCTATAGAAATAAGGCCTCATGAAATCGTTAAAACCATACTTTCAGAAATTTACAGATCATCCGTTCCAACTGTGTCCTAATGGCTTATTTACCACTCCTGACTCCTTCAAGCCTCCCCCCTAACTTCCAACAGGCAAAATATGTGCATGTTTTCACTGTACTGGCTCTGCTCGTCTTGCTCAAGCTTGTCACATGCACGCACGCATAAACACACAAATACACAAATACACACACTGAGGTGCTTTGAAGTGGAAAAGGCCTCAAGCTCTGTACCTTCCCTACATCATTCACCCTCCACATCCCAAACAACACAAGACGGACATGCACAGAATGAGAGATAAGAGGTAAAGAGAGGAGATAATGGAAAGACGCTAATTTACGCATTATACTCTTCATCACACAACATTCCTTGTGTTCCATTGTTATCTCAGCTTATCTTTTTACTGTACGGCAGAGCTGAAAGCTAGGAAAGGCCCAGTAACAGAAGCAGAATGTCTAAAAAACTAAGATGGCACCAGTGCAGCAAAGAGAGCCCCAGGCCTCTCCAGCCACCCTAACAGGACTTACAGTAAATCAATGGCCAAGATTCTATCTAGTGCACTTACCAGGAGACCCACTTATGGCTCTTGCAGAAAGATGAAAGTGACAGTACATGCCTAAAATGTAAAATTGAAATAAAGTAAAGTAAAGGAAGGTTTGGCACAGAATACCAGGATAAGATTTAAAAAGTATCTGTACTGGGTGTATTGCTGAGGTTCTGGGAGAAAGAAAAAAAACATTTTAATTATAAAACTGTGCTATTTGAATGTAGGATTAAGATAAGGACTAAAGGGTTTCGTCCCAAACTAAGATAACTTAACTTCTGTATGAACTACTCTCGTCATTTATTTTAAGCAACATGACTGGGTTTCACAAGCTATTTGTGAATCCATAAATAGTTTGTGTGTAAAATCCTTACTTAGTTCTTAGTAAGCTTCTAGCTAGTTTCAAACTAGGGATTTGTTGTTGTCGAACCATTAAACCTTAAGAAATGCCAGTAGCTAGATTACAATAATGTTAATCTGTTGCTAACAAACATATGTAGCTCTGTACAATCAAAAGCAATTAACAATGTGATCAGGAAGTTACTGTAGCATCATAAGCTCTAACATAACTTCCAAAAATAATAGTTTTAAGAGGCTAAATACTTAACTTAACTTAACTTAAGTTAACTTAACTTAACTGACAATCCTTGATAAATGTAGTGTTTTTTATAAATGCATACATATGGAAATATGTTTCAGGGTTAGAAGTATTCATACAGTTCAGTGACAAGGAAATATCTGATTATAGTTAGAATGGGTTAACTAACTTAATTTAGTAAAAACTTGTATCTATGTGAGAAATGATTTGTGCAACCTGTTTCAATTTAGTGATGCATAACTCCCCACTTAGTAAATTCTTATGTTAAAACTAAGCTAATTTTAAACTTAAAAGAGCATGTGCAACATGCTCCAGTTCCATTTTTGAGGGTGTAATCAAACGGGCTGATCTTTTCACTTTCTGAAAAAAAAATATGGGCCTATATATGTATATGGGGCTATGTATCTCAGAAGTACATTTACATGATACGTGTTCACAGGCAGTGCGGTATGTGCCAAGACAAACAGTTGCAGCTTTCCTGTACTAACTGGCCCCTCAAGCTGTAACCTCTATAAAGTGTATTTAGTAAGTGACACTTCAGTGACAATATTGGGATGCATGTGCTCGTTTATGTGCAACTGTAGACTTTAAACAAGATAGGCATCACTTCTAACTTCAGTGTGTCTAGATAATGTATAGATTAATATAGAAATAGACTTATTCATAAATAAGACTGCAGAAGCATTGTCCACCTTATATTCATCCTTACAACAGCCATTATTAAAAACTGCTCTAACCTGCTTTTGTGTGAAAATATTGTAGTCTTGTTTATAATATCTAATGTTATTGTAACTGAACAAACCCACATGCCATCATAGGTACAAATCTATCTACCATGTAGAGCCAAAAAGGTAACGTAAGACCTTATAAATAAATGTTTTACAATGGACCTATATTTGTACCTGGTTTCTGATCTCTGTACCACTGGAAACATAGTGGGGATACAAGTTAACTGGCAACAAAAGAGAAACAGGAGTAAGTTTGCCAGGACTGTCTGTCATTGCTTCTTTTGCTATTTAGTTTAATACAATGTAGCCTACTGATTCCTGTGTGAAAGAATGCAAAAACACACAGTGACACACAGACAATCTGGGACACAGCACTATCACAGGAAATGAAAGGCATACAGAGAGTACATACTGCCTTTGTGCTCTTGCTAATGCCTGAGCTTCAAGGTAACAACACAGATGTGAATGCACACAGAGCCTTCAGTTCACCAATCACTCCACTCTATTTCGTCTCTCCTTCTCTATCTATCTATCTATCTATCTATCTATCTTTTTTGTTCTGTTTTGAATAGGTTAAGTGTCCTCTCACCTTGAGGATATTTATAGACCTCTGTTTATATTAACACAGTCACCAAGCTTTCTCAACTATCTTTCTCACACACACAAACACACAATCTTTGTCAAGTGTTTCGATCATCTTAAACAGCACAGCACATGGCCAATCACATTTCCTCTCTGGCATTCAGTCACCCTATTTGCATAATCCAAATCCTGCTCAACAGAGGTGTATCACAGGGGTACACCTGAGCCACATGCTTCAGTTTGGCAGGCAAGGGAAAGTGAGAGATAAAAAAAAACATGCCTGTTACAAATTACATAAACATTAAAACATGTATAAAACAGACAGAACTTGTACTGAAAATTAAAGAGAATGCTACTCTTGCTTTTGTCTCTCTCTCTCTCTCCATGACATCAACTATACCAAGGGCTGCACTGTAATTCAGGGAAACATCCTACTGCATGTGAGCAGCACTGTGGTAAAACCACTCATTGAAGCTGCTGTGAGTGAAAAGCGTATTTTCTCTAGTGCATTATGTTAACCGTGTTGTATCTGCTGCACAGTCAAAGTATAACTCAACAACAAAAAGCCTGTTACTCATAATTTATGTGTGTGCATACATGCTTATTTTTGTGCATGTGCTTGTTTGTGTGTGTGTGTGTGTGTGTGCGCGCGTATGTGTATGTAAGTGAGTGCAAGTGCAAGCATGTACATATCACTTCTGCTTGTATGGAACCATTAACCGCGATATGTGGTTAGAGGCAAGATATCCTTCTAGCAACAACACCCCATTCCTACATTGCACTATATACTGAAAGACTTAACCAGTCTTTTTACATGGAATTCTACTTTCTGTAACTTGAGACATTCATTTCCAAACAATGGCAGTGATTTCCTCTGTCTGTTATCTCTAATGTAGGCCTATTGTACAAAAAATGTGTGTACGGTTCACATACTGTAAAAAAACAAGCATTTTGGAAAGCATGAATACAGTAATTCTTTGCAGCAACCTGACCAGGGGCAGATCTAGAGTCACTGGAGATCTGAGGCTTACCTATTGATAACTATTGCAATAAGCTATAAATAAGTGTGATGTAAATAAACAATTATTATTGTCACTTCAAACATAGAGTTTACTGTCAAAAAATGTCTCTTGTCTCCTTTAACACAGGCTATATGAAACAAAACAAACCTATATTTCAAACCATGACCCAAGATTCCAAGACCCTCTTAAATCTGTTTTAATTCTCTTTTAGTCAAATAAGTGGTGCACCTTATGGAACAACAAATTCAATAAGAAAAGATAAGATAAGCTAAGCTAAACATAATTTAAAAAGCAACCAAGGTCCACATTTGAGTAAGTAAAATTAGCACAGTCTGCTACATTTTATGGCAAACATAACAACATGCCCCATCCAGTTTTGAGCAAATATTGAAGCCACTCTATATTTGAAATAACAGCTAATAAATAAAAGGTTATTATCAGCTGCCACTGCATGAACAAGCTGGGTAATGTAATGCGCACTGTCATGCAGGGCTGAGCCATCCGGTTAAAGACTACACGGGGGCCCTGTTGTCCTGCTGTCGAGGCTTCATTCAGTTTAAAACACATTGGTTCCTGCCCAGCTATGATCGAGGTTTAGTAGTCTAGAAAAAACCCACCGGGCGTGATACACAGTGGATTCGGGGCTTTGCTAAAAACATTCAGGGCTTAAGCCTCGTAAGCCAGCTGGGCTACATGGCCAGAGACTGTATGGTAGCTATGTGACATGGCAATCAGCAGCAGCATTACTTACCTTATAAAAAAAAGCATGTCAGCGTAATGGTGGCTGACAGCACCTTGTGGAAGTGAAGACACTCACCAGCAGCAACCAGATCAGTTCATACCGAATCACTGCTGCACACAGTGAAATATTCCTTAAATATTCCCATAGGGACTCATAGTGTGAGTTGTGTACAGTGGATAATGGTAATTTTGTTTGTCATTGTGTTAATATGCTGTTTTATTCCCAAATGGGACTTGTGCTTTTCGTTGTTATATTGGTAGCCTCTATATTATATACACAGGCATGAGTGCACTAAACTCTGGCTTGAATCTCCACTGGTTTGTTGCCACTATCTATATCTGGTTCCTCTAAAGAAGCAGCACATCCAGGCATCACTGCTGCGGACTATTTCCCTCATACCCGACAATAATTAGGCCCCTACGGGGACTCAGCGGTGCCTCTCGGACAGCTAGGTGATGTGTATTTGTGTTTCGCAGAGGCCTTGGCTATCTCTGCTGAGCAGGCACTGCTAT
This sequence comes from Micropterus dolomieu, assembly GCF_021292245.1. Lineage (NCBI taxonomy): Eukaryota > Metazoa > Chordata > Actinopteri > Centrarchiformes > Centrarchidae > Micropterus > Micropterus dolomieu. Next base: position 12,205,631 of record NC_060153.1, on the reverse strand, counting down.
CACGCAAACACAGTCACGGGCAAGCATCATCCTAGTATCGTTCGTGTATTTACTGTCTCAGTGGAGCGGGTGATGAACGTGTGACAAACACCACAACGGGCCCCGTGACGAGTCACTTGGACTCAAAGAGAAAACGAGGAGCGCATGATCACAAACCAATGAGGGGTGGCTACAGAGAGAAGGGGTGTGTATGTGTGTGTGTGGGGGGGATTGGGGTTGCTAATGAGATAATGAGGAGGGAAAGGGCCTTGATAATAGGAGCCATAAATATTACTTACATCTCTGAATTTATCCCATCGCCCGGCGAGCCACTTATCATCCAAAAAATTGCCGCTGTCGGAGCGAGCGGAGACGTGTCCAAAGGCGACGGCGTACACACACAGCAAGGCGACGCTCAGCATCTGCGGACACACAACAGCACGGAGAGAGGACATCGGATCAGGCTGTAGCACACAGCAATCAGGTTGAAAACAGAGGCCGTTCAATCTGCATCACATCAGCGATGGATACTGATAGTAAACAATGAATATACGGATGCTGAGGTGTTTGCTTTCCTCCTACCTTGTCGCATCAGCTGCTCTCCAGACTGTATGTTCTAGCTGCCGTTTTCTGTCACTAGTAATAGCAGCCCTCTCCTCCCTCTCTCTCTCTCGTTCTCTCTCTCTCCGCACCGGCTGTCTGTGCGCAGCAGAAATCGGGAACGCGCAAGGCGCCGTGCGCGGGCCCTGCGCTCTGTCCTTCTTTCCGTCTTTTTCTCTGCCTCTCCTCAGTGCGGAGGAAACAGTCATGATGGCTCACTGTGGGCTGTTATCCGGCCACCGCAAAAGTGTCTTCCACTTATAACCTTATGAAACAGACTGTCCTACAATTAAGCTGAGAGAGAAGATATCAGGGGCAATACAAAATTGTTTTCAGCAATGTTTTCCTAATGCCGTGGAAAAAAACAACAATAACAAAAAACAAAACATAACAAAACAACAACCATACTGTAAGGTCACTAACTCTCACTAGTGTATTGGAGTATTTCTCTATCCAGAACATCAGACCTGTGTGTGTGTGTTTCCTTGATTTCTCCCATGTTTCTGCTCCTTTACAGCCATTACATGGCAGCCAATCGGGCTTGTTTGTCCAGCAGTGACTCATGAGAGAGTTTCACGCCCATTCCTGGCAGAGGTTAGTGCAGGACTGTAAATTGATGCTACAAAATGACATGGTTTCCATAAGAAATGCAGCACCTACTGTAAATGGCCCCGCTCTGGATGATTTGTAGAGGTGGGTGCAACCAGCTCTCTGTGAGGGTAGTCCTTTCTTTCAAAAACATCCCCCCTTAGAGGATCAGAGATTTGGAGGTGTATCAAGAGGGAAAATGTGTAGTTAGTACCCTTGTTTTTGGCTACAGCGGGAAACCACAGCAACATACAGATTGGTGACAAATTAAAGGAAAGAAAACAAATTATTAAGGTGTTGGGCTACCACCGGCCACCACACAGATTCAGTATGTCTTGGTATAGATTCTACAAGTCTCTGAATTCTACAGGAGGAATGAACACAACAGAAGATATTCTGAGTGAAACATGTCAGACCAATATCTCCCATGGATTTTCGACTACACTGAAATCTGATGACTGCAAATGCCATAGCATATATAATTCACACTCTTTTCATATTCAACAATTTACTGACCCATTGTGCCACACATGCAAGCAAGCACCTGCATTCACTATGACTGCTTTTTCCCCCTTTCATTTGTCAACCTGTTCTGTAATTCAACCACATAAAGATATATAGAGAGAATGGAGTAATTAAACCGCATTATAATGTACAATTGCTGCAGAAACCAACCTTGACCTCGGCTTTACATCTTCATCTTGAAAAGAGGCAGTAGAAAAGACGTGTGTGTGCGTGCGTGTGTGGGCCTGTGGAAAAGATGACAGTGTGCAGGTAATTGAAAGTCAAATTAGAACTATGATGCATCCATGACTGCTTTAGCGAGACACACGATCATGCGGCATGCTCAACTGAGATGCGAAATGATCAACTGCATACGCAGGTACAGACAAGTAAAACATGTTTGATGTCCTGTGTTAACTCCAACAGGAAGTGTGCAGCATGTAAACAGGAAACTGATAGTAGAGAAGCCATTGTGGTTGAAACAGCAGGAGGCTTTGGTCTTCTTTGAACCACGCTTTGTTCTCTCAGATCAACAAAAGATGATCTTGGTGATGACAAGACAGTTGTGAAGATGATGGTGCGCAGGACTGTGGATGATGTGGCCATTCTCTTATGGCTTACTGTTAGCTTGTGCTTTATGACATTTGTGCAAATGGAAGCGGTAAAATAGGTGTTTTGTGTGTGTATGTGTGTGTGTGTGTGTTTGTGTTTGCGTCTTCCAGCCCAGGGGGTTCATACATTATTCAGTCTTAGACATTAAAGATGTAGATGTGGTCAGAGACATATTCAGGAGAGAAGCATGCCCACACGCACAGACGTCTGTTGTTGTCTAATTAAACTCTGCATAGATTTTTCACTCCAAAGCAGTTTGATTTGATTTCCCTTTTTTTCTTAAATTCATGAACATCACACATTGTTGACTCAATCTCTACACAGGCAGAGCGGAAAGATGGGAAAGGAGAGGTGGAGAAAGGAAAGAGTTGATGAAAAATAGGACAAAAGCAACGTTATGTGTGAGCATGTGCGGCTGTGTGTGTGTATTTGGACAGGAGAGGCATGAAACTTGTCTCAAGGAGCTAAGATTTCACAGCCCAGTGACTCTGTCACTGTGCACCTGCTCACTGAGAGAGGGGGGATTGAGGAAATGAGAAGAAAGAGGGAGGGGAGGTGGGGGGGGGATGCGTAAAATGAATTTGAGTGAGCATACCAAAGGAATTTATTCAGTAGAATAAAATAAAAACTGTACAGAAAAGCCCACCATGAGTGTTCTGTACCCTACCACACATTAATATATGGCCAAATGTATGTGGACATCCAAAAAAGATACATTTATGTGGTTGCTGAGCATCTCATTCCAAAACCATGAGTATTAATATGTCACTGTAACAGCCTCCACTCACCTGGGCACGTTTTCCACAAGATTTTAGAACCCGGCTGCAGGGATTTGCACAGATATTGATGTTGGATGATAAGGTCGGTTTTCCAGTTCATCCCATTGGTGTTTGTTGCGGTTGAGGTCAGGACTCTGTGAAGGCAGTCAAGTTCTTTCACACCACACTTGGATTTCTTTATGGACCTCACTTTGTGCAGGCGGGTATTGTCATGTTGAAATAGTAAAGGTTGCTGCCACAAAGGTGAAGGCTCACTTTTGCCTAAAACACCATATGCCCTTTTCCATATATGACTTTTTGGCTTGTTCCTAATATGTTAATAACTAACTAATTAACAATAACTAACATTCACAATGCCAGGACCCATTTTGACTTTGCAAAAGCAGGAAAAGCACAGGTTGAACAACTGTTATTAACAATGTTCCTATAAGTGTCCCAGAAAGTCAGTGAGCTATGTACAACACCGAACTCTGGAACTGGCTCCTAAATGGAATACAGCCACCATTCATCATATTATTTACACCTGTGCTTTTCCTACTGTCACATGTCAACATGTCTTCTGTGAAAAATGCCCTCTGAGTGCTGTAGCAATGAACTTTTTGAAAAAACATTTACTTATCGGGCTTGTCCATGAAAAAAAGCCCCAGACCAAAAGTACACTAAAGTATATGGACAGGATATTCCACAGACACTTGACCTTGTAGAATATGTTGCTCTCTCTTCTTGTTCAGTGCAGTTCCGTTTAATATACTTGACTGGTTCGAGTGTCACTCAAACAGTATTGTGAACGATTAAATTACAGTGTTATAGTAATAAAATGCTCTCTCTCGCTCTCACTCTCTCTCTCTCTGGCCTCATCTGTCTCGTTCTATCATGATGAGAGAAGAACGGTAATGGGGAAAAAAAGCTGAACTAGAGAGCGACTGTGGTGTGTCTAAATCTTTAATTGGATTTCTTGTAATCTCTGTTCTTCAGTGAAATGAAACATTTGGATTTGTTTCGATTCACCACAGCTCTAGCAACTGTCTTATGCCATTTCAGCAAAATGGAAACAATGACGTTGTGTGTGAAGCTGTTTTGGTTTGTATGATTTTGTCCAGAACTTCGTATGTGTGGGTGTGCACACACATGGTTATGTAGGTGTATGTGAATGAATTTGCTTTGAACATGGCTCTATTGTGTGTGTGTGTGTGTGTGTGTGTGTGTGTGTGTGTGTTTGAGAGAGAGAGGAGATGGGGAGAGCGAGAGAAGTGTGTGTGTGTGGGGGGGTGCTGTTATCTTGCAAAGCAGACGTTTTGAGCACAGCCGTGACTATAAGGTCAGTGTGAGTCCTGTGTTTTAGCCCCAGGATGAAAAGCTAATAGCAGAAATGACAGAGAGGGAAACTGCAAACAGGAGATAAGGCAGACAGAAACAAAATGGCCATCGCTGAGAGGGCTGATTACAGAGCCAGCATAAGTGAGGAAAAGAAGCTGGGGGGGGGTTCTGTTTCACTAAAAGCACAATATTATGCACCTGTCACTTTTATGTTCATTATTTCCAAAGAGGGAGAAATGTAGCTGCCTTTTCTGGACATATGGTACCTTAATGGAATGCCAACTGGGCTTTTGTGCTGTCTAAAAGCATCCAGCGGCAGTTTTCCATTTCAGTTAGCATTCGCATTTCATTCCACCTATTTTCCCACGATCAGAAAATGTATGCTAAGTACAGTCCCAAGTTTCAAGTTAGGGGACCTCACAGCATGTCTTTGATCTGTAACTGGGAGTCACATGAAACATGTCAAAGATGGTGCATGTACAGAGAGCCTTTGTATGTGGTTCAGGGAATAAAATAAGACGACACTAATAGAAAGAGTGGTGACTGGCATTTCAGATTTTTTTTTTATCATGTAGTCATTCCAACATTATGAATCAACCAAAGGGAGCACATGGCACATTTTTGGTTATAGTGCTTGTTCTCCCCCTTGTGGTGATTATTACACATTACACTACAACAGAAAATTACTATGAAGCACACTTCCGTAATACAACTGCATCTATAAATTGGGGCCCCACATCAAATCTATATAAACAACATTAGAACACAAAATCTCACAATACTCTCTTACTTATAATATACATATACTTTTATACAGTCCCCTCCAAAACTATTGGAACATGTGAAGATGTTTCTTGTTGCCCAGGTGTTGCCTTTTAGGTTGATTGTCCAAACATTAAATAGCTCTGCATGACTAGTCTAAGTTTTCATCCTTGCTTTTCCTGTTAAAGAGGATAAACCAACATGAAGACCAGAGAGCTGTCTATGGGAGAAAAGCAAGCTATTGTCAAGCTGAGAAAATAAGGAAAATCAACCAGAGCAATTGGACAAACATTGGGCATAGCAAGCACAACAATTTGGAAGAAACTACTCGTGTACTGAGCAACAGACGTCAAACAGGTCGGCCAAGGAAAACAACAGTAGTTGATGACAGAAATATTGTGAGAGCTGTGAAGAAAACCCCCAAAACATCAGTAAGTGACATCACCAACAAAAACCACATAGTGCAGGGGTGAAGGTATCACAATCCACTATTGGAAGAAGACTCAGAAAGCAGAAATAGAGGCCACACCACAAGATGCAAACCACTCATCAGCAGGAAGAATCGGAAGGCCAGATTGAAATTTGCAAAGTAGTACAGAGATGAGCCGCAAAAGTTCTGGAAAACAATCTTATGGACTGATGAGACCAAGATTAATCTCTACCAAAGTGATGGAAAGGCCAAAGTGTGGAGAAAGAAAGGAACTGCTTATGATCCGAAGCGAACAGGCTCATTAATATTTATTGATGATATAACTGATGATGATAGCAGCAGAATGAATTCAGAAGTGTACAGAAACATTTTGTCTGCCAGTTTACGGAGAAATGCATTGAAACTAATCGGAAGGAAGTTTATCATGCAGCATGACAATGACCCACACTTTAACTCCAACCTGATTCTGCAGATTTACACACCACATCCAACGGATCAGACACATATTTATGAAGGATTTAGTCTAGCCCTTTTTTTCAAGTTGTAATAATTTTCTTTCTGGATTCCTCATTACTCCACTGAGAAGGCTGCAAGCTGCACTTGTTAAACCTGAACAAATTCTCCCATGGGAACCTCTTCTACTCCATGAGCATGGTCAGCTGTGCATGTTACCCTAGATGAATACAAGGTTGTGAGAGGATCTGGTCCTAGAGACCTCCAGGCCGTTCTCCAGCAGCTACACACAAGCCAGTTTATTCATATTCTGCCATATGCTTGCCTGTCCCTTCCCTGCACTAGCGGTCATCACTTCACACAGTCATGACTACTGACTCCTGGTTTCCCAACTGACAAACAACCTTCCTAGTCTAGGCAGAACAGAAAATTCACTCCTCGCCCTCTCTCAGAGAAAACTCATCTTCCATATCAATGTCTTCTCACTGAAGGTTTTCTCCTCTCTAATCTCTACAACTCTCCATAAAAATGTTCTCTATAAAATCCCCTCTCCTCCTTAAGCTTTTTATACATTTCTTTTCAAGGTACACACTCTGTACATACTGTATACTCAGTGGCCAGTTTATTAGGTACCTAGCTAAAACGAATGCAGTCTAATGCAATAGTCCTGCTATACATTTGTAATGTTAGGCATTGGTTTGGACCTGTTTTACAGAGGAGTTGATTCACCTTTATGGTTATTTTGAACTTTGTTCTCCTCATCATATGCAGTTCTTAAACTCAAAGGTGTGTATTTCGCTCATCTCACTTCACACTATCAGTGGAATCATTTTTGGTCAGCAATATTTTTGTATGATATAAATTGAGAATCTACTCACTGATGTGTGTCTGGATAAAGGTACGCATGAGCTATTTTGAATAAAATGAACGACATAATCTATGTTTATTTGTCTATGCCATTTCTGTATATGTTTTATGATGATGATAATGATGATGATGATTATTATTATTATGTTTCATGAATTAATCTATTTATCTCTGCCAGGCTAAACATGGTTGTTCATATTTTTGGTTGTGCGTGTGTGTGTATCTGTCCACAGCTAATCTCGCATACTACTGGACCCATCAGCCCAATAGTTTTTGTGCATATGTATGACTGTAAACTCTTGCAGTTGCAGTGATTGATAATTTTTGAAAACAATCTAAATGACTGAGCTCTTTGTAAAGGTTAGACTTTCATCTTCTCAGCAGTTAATGCCACATTTTTGTTATAATCTTAACTGTATGGAACCGGGAGGGACAATTGAGTGAGCTTCAACTCTTCTTTGTTTGAGGGGAGAGGGAGGGGTTTTATTTTATGTCTTGTGTCACAACGAAATGATCTAAATAAATAACAATGTTTAAATTCATAAGCTGGGACTTATTGTCCTGTTTATTGTTTCCTTATGACGTTTATACAGTTAGGCAAAACCAGGACGCTCGGTAACAATACTAGTAGCTGACACTATTTTATGCATCTTAAAGAAAACTATACTATAATAAAAAACTTTCTTAAAAAAGTTGCCTACATCTACAAGAAAACATACAAAACTTTTATCCCCTTCACTCCATTACTCACATGCATACATGCTGGAAACAGCCTGCCCTGCACTCTCTGTTCTCCACCAACATTCCGACAGACACACCTGGTGGAGATCTGCCCTCTACTAAATGCATTCTTCTAGTTAATCTTTGTTTCTTCCTTTTTTAATGAAGGGACCAAGACTTTTTTGGGGGAGTTCCTCAGGATAGAGGAAGTTGTATGCTATAAGCCTACATTATATGTAGGGCTATGTAACCAGAATAACCACTTTTTGCAAATTGTTCATCTTTCCCATAACTGCTGATGACACTCTCATATCAATGAATCATCTGGCAGGAGGAGTGTTCAAGTCAATTTTTTGTATATTGCAAAATATCACAAATTTGCCTCAAGAGATCTTATGGCCATCAATTCTATCCTTAGACCAGTTTCTCAGAAGAAATCTCCTAATATGCTAATGATCTTTCTCATATCAGCACTGCTGCCAAGAAGAGGTGAGGATTATTTGTATGTAGGTGAAATGCTGCCATGCCTCCCAGGGATTACAGTACCTGTTTGTAAACTGCTGTAGTTCATCGACAAGAATAAGAATATAAAAAATATGTATCTTTTTTTCTGACAAAAATACAGGTGCTGGTCATATAATTAGAATATCATCAAAAAGTTGATTTATTTCAGTAATTCCATTCAAAAAGTGAAACTTGTATAATGTATACATTCATTCCACATAGACTGATATATTTCAAATGTTTATTCCTTTTAATTTTCATGATTATAACTGACAACTAATGAAAACCCCAAAATCAGTATCTCAGAAAATTAGAATATGGT
>NC_060153.1:12184393-12197094 GCF_021292245.1 Micropterus dolomieu | reverse complement strand
GTTCACAAAATATGACGCTCTGCTGACAGTGGACTTATTCATGTCTGTGATTGGTCATCTGCAGCTAACTCCACCTCTTATGTGAATGCGCTCATGGCCCATGCTTGTGTCTGTATTAGTTTATTTATATAACTCTGATGTGTTTAGTGTTGAGTAACTTGTGCTATGTCTTTTCCCCCTCAGTAACCTGCCTGCCTGCTATTCTCAGTTTTCAATTGTATAAGACTTTTTTTTTCCAAAACTGCACACAATTCTCTACCTAAGACACAAATCTAACAGTTCAATTCCTCCTCCTCCAAACACAGTGAGTTGAGTTGATGCCAAAGAGCTCGATTTGGTCTCTTCTGACCCCAAAACTTTCACCCAGTTCTCCTCTGAATCATTCAGATGTTCAAACTTCAGACGGGCCTGTACGTGTGCTCTCTTGAGCAGGGGGACCTGGCGGGCGCTGCAGGATGTCAGTCCTTCACGGCGTAGTGTGTTACCGGTTGTTTTCTTGGTGCCTATGTTCCCAGCTGCCTTGAGATCATTGACAAAACCCTCCTGTGTAGTTCTGGGCTGATTCCCTACCGTTCTCATGATCATTGCGACTCCGCGAGGTGAGATCTTGCATGGAGCCCCAGACTGAGTGTTTCTTCTGTTGTCACCTTCTCACCAAGCTGCTTGGCGATGGTCTTGTAGCCCATTCCAGCCTTGTGTAGGTCTACAATCTTGTCCCTGACCTCCTTGGACAGCTCTTTGGTCTTGGCCATGGTGGAGAGTTTGGAATCTGATTGCTTGCTTCTGTAGACAGGTGTCTTTTATAGAGGTAACAAACGTAGTGTGAGTGCGCTCCTTATCTCAGCTTGTTGCCTGTTTAAAAGATACCTGGGGGCAGAGATCTTCCTGAATGAGAGGGGGTCAAATACTTATTTCACTTATTAAAATGCAAATCAATTTATAACATTTTTACATGCGTTTTTAAGATTGTTTTTGTTGTTCTGTCTCTCACTGTTCAAATAAACCTACCACTAAAATTATAGACTGATCATTTCTTTGTCAGTGGCCAAACATACAAAATCAGCAGGGGATCAAATAGTTTTTGCCCTCACTGTATAATTGGTCAAGAGTAAGATTATCTGTTTTGAACAATGGATGCCAACAATGGACAGAGAGAGCAAGGGGAGTAGGAGGGAGAGGCAAAGAAGAGAAGGAAGGAGAGCCATCATTGATGAGATCAAGGCTTTTACAGCATTGTGAGCCCTTACAGCCTCTTGCACTGAATCACTTTCCAAGTGATGTCAGTAAAGTCTGTGAGGGTTCAGGGTTCAGGACTTAGGGGGGACTTTGGGTTTGGGCCAATGACATTCTGCTGTCAAGTCAGTAACAATGACATTGAATTGTTGCTCAGCCATACTTCTGACTGTTCACGTCAGCGATCAGAGAACTCTTAATCAGGTATACTTAATCACCTTTTGCGTGTGGACGGCTGATTTGAGGCATCCTTGTCTCAATGTTTTTGTCCACGTTGGTTATCTCAGATCTATGAGGAAAAAAAATCTAGTATAAGTTAGAAGACCATTGTTACTGTAACTTCCATGTGATATGAATAAAGAATATATGTATTGTTGTCCCCTGGACTTTTCTTGTTCTTTAGACTAACAGACCCTGTGAGCAACAACAATGAAGGTGAGCTCTCAGTCTTTTTTTGCCCCTGCAGAAACTGAGACTGCAAACCTTCAAGTCTTTTTGACTGTTAACTACTGTTGTTGGTGGTGCTGTAACCTTTAACTGCGCTGTGTAAATGAGAGCTGCAGTGTGATATAACTAGGGATGCACGATATTTCTGTGGACAATATTATTAGTCTATAAATAGGAAAATTAAATTGCCTGAGTAACTGACTGTCTGCCTCTGAATATGTAATTCTGCTAGGTCTGGTTAATATTAGAAATAAACTCATGCTATACATTGTATTAATAATGTTTATTAGGATTCAACAGGTCAATATTGAAATCCCCACCTATAAAAATTGTTTTATTGCTTTTTTTGTAAACATACACTCCATCCAGTCCTTTTCAAGTTTTCCAACTTCGAGCCTGGTGCTCCCTACAACTTCTCCCAGAGGCCATGGGAAGCCAGGCTTCCCCTGTTTTTATCAGAATCTATTATCATTTTAATAAAAACACAATGTTTATAGTTTCGATAAATCTTATGAGCTGTGAGCAACCCTCTAAATGCTATGCGTTGGATGTGTGGTGAAACACTATCTTGCACCACCGTAGACTGGCCTTCAGTCTGACTACACGAGGAGGCCAGGCAGAGTTGGCATTCCTTTGTGAAAAAAATTAAATGATTAACCAATCACATGAGGCCACTGTCATGCCACTGCCTAACTGTGATTAACTTGGTTATTGACCACTTTGTCACCATGAAAGACAGCAGAATGGCCTTCCTCTTCAAAGGGGTGAGTGAAATGTCACCTCCGTCTCTCTCTGAACTTAACTGAACTGCAGCTATGTGTGTAATTTTTGATGTGGTTATATCGTTTATTTTGCTTTGCTTGCCTGGATTTAGCTGCTGAATGAACAGTCCGCTGAAGTAACATTAACCTTATTGACTGTGACTGTGTATGCATAGATAATGAGCTCCGCGGACAGCACCTGCCACGATACACTGGGCCAGGTTAACGTTACCTGAATAATACTCGGTTAGTCTTGAGTGATGTTGTGTTATGAACATTTGGCCAAGCATTAAATAAGAAGTATGTAGGCCTATTTGATACATGCACCACTGCTACTATGCAAATGTAAAACTTCAAACTCTTCTGATTGAGCTTGTGAATGCCTCTTTTATTCTTAACTGTAGTCTATTTGTACTGTGCACTATAAGCAGCAGGCTATGTAGCCTATGCTATTTGGGGTGAGAAAGAGAGAGAGAGCGTATCTGTCGGTAAACGCAACTTTCAGCGTGTGGATTGATAACAGATAGTGTGCATCTTTAAAGGTTGATTCAATTTTGTGTAAAATTATCCCCTGTACTGTAATAGCACAATACATTCGATAAGTTCCCTCCAAAAAAAACATGCCTCTCACTTGGCTTCCCCAAAAATGTACCCCGCCCCACACCACTGTTTTTTTTCTATATATATTTCTATTGTTATATATTCTAATAGCCACAGCTGTCATATTTTTCAGTACCTTAAAGTTCAGAGTTTTATCCACATTTATTGCAACTCCTCCTCCACCCTTGTTTTGTCTATTGTTATATCTCAGTTCATAACCATCCAGCTCAAAGTCCATCCCTTTTTCTGAGTTGATCCATCTTTCAGATATAGCTATGATTTTAAATGGTTGTGAAAATCTGTGTAAATAATCCTTAATGTTATTAAAGTTTGCATACAGGCTTCTGCTTTTTAAGTGGATAATTGATAATTTGCCATTTGATTTAATCATCTTGTTGTACTGATCATCTGTGTAGTAGCTTCAGTTATTGTGATGGTGGAGAAGAAGTTACTGTCCGGGTCTATATCTTTTTCCAAATCTTGTGAGTTGTAGTCAATGTTCAAATATTTAAAATATCAGTTCCTGCTGGTCATGATCATTGTTCATCAGTCATATTCAGTAACATTTTTTTATTCTGAATTGTCACCGGCCACATGAATTTTGTTTCCCTTCACATAAATAAAGAAATTTCCACTATAAAATTGGTGCAGAAAATGTCTCTAGAATGCAGGAAATTAAAAGTAGGACCTGATGATGTCAGGACCCCCAGACCCCCCAATCAAATAGCCTGTATCATCAATAAATATATCTTCTAAATAGCATTTGCGTATCTTGTTGTCTTGTTCTTGTGACTCTTATGCATTCTCACGTCTCGTGGACTAAGTGTTTCGTCACATCCCTAAAATAAGCCCTTAAATTCCCCCACCACAGACAAACCCACAAATGGTAAACAAATAAGTTACAGTGACTGAGACTGGTAAAGAAGCTGTGTACCTGTTCTGCAAATGCATGTCTAAGTAAGTAGGTAAAAATCTTTCTTCTCTCTGCTCCGTCATCGTCCTTGTTTCCAGCTGCAGCTGTTTTCATCAAACAAGCCATGATAAAGCCACTGTGCACCACCTGCTCAGCAGCAAACAACAGACAGACACAGTTAGAGACTAGCTGGTGAACATAGTGGAGCATTTCGCAGCTAAAGAATAGCATATTTTTGGAATTTATAGGAATTCATCAAGATGACAATACCACAACTCTTAATGAAGGTTTATGTTTCTTCATGTCTGCTGGTTGTGTAAGTAGAAAACTGTGTGCATGTACAGCAGCTTGTTAGCAACAACAAGTCTGCAAGCCGATGAAGTGCTGACGTTTGAGGTTTGTCTGCTTCCTGGCCAAAAATCAACACTGCCACGATTGCAAATACAGTTAGGCAACAAAACTAAAAACTCACCAATGAAGTTGGGTCAAACTTGGAATTTACCTTGACTGCAACTGAATTTACTACACCTGAATGCTGCACATGACTGACTGGTTCAGGAGTGACACTTTGTTTTGATCAGTTATTTAATTTCCTCTGTTCTGAACTCAGTGTGCGTTTGTGGGTATATGGCAACAAAAGCATCTTATACAGGATAATTGAGTCCTTGAATGTATATATTTTTGTAAATGCAGATTTTTATACATTAATTTATTTATGCATTGATATGTGTTTACTGCTTGGCCCAAAGTGGTGTTATACACTATACTATTTAAAATCTAAACCACATATGTTAGATGCATTAAAATGTGAATGTAAGTAAGTGCTCATTGGGTTTCCTTTGGTGCAGATGTAAAATCTGAGACACATTTCAAAACAGACAAGAAAAGACCCACTGCACTGTTTAAATCAAATATATCAAACTGTAGAATATGTAGAATGCAGAAATATCTTCTTACTACTTCTTTATTTTAAAAAAATAAACAAGAGGTTCTCAGAATCACATTTGTGTATTGAATACACACATATCAATTAACAAACAAAAGGCGATATGCTGAAGGCTTGAAGACATTTACAAATAAATAGCCAAATTGAAATCAATACTCTGGGAGACCTGGAAGTGACAAAAAGACTTGTGAGCAAGTGAAAAGGTCCTCTGCAAAGAAATTTGCAACCTCAAATGACTAGCTCCAGCAAGTGTGCAGATTCATTTGTGCTTTGAAAAGTGATTAAGAACCACTTAAAATGAGCTGCAAAGAGATAAAATTTGCCTTTGAAGATGTGTCTGAAAAGAACCACGTGCAGAGTGCAGAGAAAGTTTCTGTGACGAGGATAAAATTCATTCCTACAAAAACAAAATGATGTATGTTCCCAAGAGAAGCTCAAGACTTCTGAGGGAGTTCTCCTACAAGAAACATGTGACTTGGAAGACAAACTCCAAACAGAGGGACCAGATTGTCTGGATATGCTTGAAGCTAAACTCGAACATCTGGAGAGTCATGACAAGGTCTTGAGCAATGAGATGGAGCAGCTTAAAATGAGTTTTGAGCTCATGGCTGAAAGGTATATGGCACAGAAGAGAGAAAAAGAGGCCCTGCAAAATATAATTCAGGAGCTCAATTTATGTATACTGCAGCAGCTGAATGCAGCTGATGGGGAGAAGGTCCTCTGCCACATTACCTTCAAGAGACACTCCAAAAAGAGCATGATGAGGATTGGATACTCCAAGCCTGGGAGAAGGAGAAGGCAGCCTTCCATCAAGAGAGAGAAGACATGAAACTGTGCTACCAAGGCAAAATCTTGAGATTCAATGAAATGTTTTGAGAAGTTAAAGGCAGAAACGGTTCAGATGGAGGCCGTTTAAGGAAGAACAGTTCAAAAAAATTCAGGCATCATCAATAACAAGGGAGTCCGGGTTTGTCTGCTCCACACACAGTATCTGAATGAATGAAGCAAACTCACGGGGGGAGTAAAACAGTTTACAGTTAATGATAAAATATTCCAGATCAGGAGAACCGTGTTGCAGAATCACTGTCACGTCGGTACACCAGCCATTGTTAATGTAAAAACAAACCTTTGTTTTACAGGAGAGCTCTGTGTCGCAGTCCGCTCTGTAGAGTTGGAAGCCTTCAGCTGCAGCGCGGAGTCCGGTATCAGTCCTCCGTGAAGCACAGAACAGAAGGTGAATAAAAGTCTCTGTTTTTCCCCCCCAGTAGCTAAAGTTCACCCAGTTTCTTCCACAGTGAGCGCACGTTGGAGAGAAATATTGCTGGTAGCGGTGTGCGGAGTCGCACTAGCGACCGGGCTCTTTTCCCTCTCCTGCCCTTCACCAAAATGTCCAATAATCCATAATCGTCAGTTTGTGACGCACTAGGGATCCCTTTGACGTCATAGTTCGACGTATTGAGGGAAGCCCTGTTGTGTCAGTTTTTGATGGTAAAGGCAAGTATGATATTTAAGAGAAAAGACGAAGTAAGGAGGTGATTGGGGTGGATAGAGGGCCAGAACCCGGACCTTGAAGCAGGAGAACAGGGTTTGTGTCCCGTGCGAAACAAAACATTAAATGTTTTTATTTAGGCGAGTGAGGTAAATTGACATTAACGTTAGTTAACTTAAGTCTTAATTGACATACATAGCTATTTTAAACCAAACCATGATCTTTTCCTAACCTTAACCAAGTAGTTTTGTTGCCTAAACCCAACCAAGTACTTTCTGTGCCTAAACCTAACGAAACTGCAACGTTTCACGACTTTAATTATGCACGTTTCAACATGGCAATATATCGAAACGTTATGTTTTATCTTGAAAGTGTAACCGGATATTGCATATTTATTGTTGCTAAGCGTTGCTAACTTGACTCCCTAAACGTCAATAATTGATGCAAAAGGGCTACCCAAGTCTTTAAAAAGCGACGACAAAGGGCCTTGACCATGCGTCAGACATTTGACGAGTAGGGAGTGAGACTGTGTTGGTGTTGGCCTGCGCACAAGCACCGATGGTGCGACATGGGAGGCAGGGGACCGAACCATGTGTAATAGTCGGGGAACTGGATGGGGGGCCTCGCAGCTGTATAGATGCAGGCGGGGTCACAACTGCGCACAGAGCAGGGCCAGCACGAGCAGCAGCCGCTCCCCCCACCTTCCCGTGGGAGAGGGCGCACCGCACACTCAGAGGGAAAATCACTCAGCCAAACACTCAGTACTGAGTGAATCAGCGAGAAACAGGAGACATCCCACAGGTAGAAACGGATGAAAGAACATGGGTAAGACAAGGAGGCCACCGTGCAGATGTCGTTCACTGTCATCCCACTGTGCAGCAACGCCACAGAGGAGGAGACGCCTCTTATGGAGTGCGCCCTGATGCCGTCTGGCGGGGATTCACTGAGACAGGCGCTGCGCCGACAGGGGCAGTCTCTTGGACTGTAGTGCATAAACAGGCACTACGAACAGAGCCAGGCGGCCGTGCGCACCAACAGGACAGCGCACGCACTGGGCAGGTACGTAACGTCGCCCACAGACCCGTGGGGGGGGGGGGGGAAAGAAGCCCGAGAGAGTGATCACCTGCGACCGAAAGGAGCTGGTGATGCTCTTAGGCATGAATGCAGGATTGGGGCACAGGACAGCCGATCTGCCGTCACCCTGAATCCTGAGACACGACGGATCCACAGAGAGGGCAGCCAGATAGCTGACCCTCTTGGCCGATGTCAGAGCCACAAGTAAGGCGACTTGGGCCGAAAGAAACTTCAGGTCCGCCGTCTCTAAAGGCTCAAAAGGGGCTTGGGTTTGGGCGCGTAAGACCAGTGCCAAATCCCAAACTCCTGATTGCGCCCCCCGGCTGAGAGAGGGCATGCCCCCTCCAGGGAAGTGTATGAGAGGCCGATTAGGGTGAAAACATTAAAAAACAGACACGCGCACACTGACAATGTGCGTACATACACTGAAATACAGGGGTATCTGAGTGTGTGCGTGTAAAATTATTTTAGTGCGCCGGAACCTGTTGTAGTGTAACAGGAAGTCTTAGATTCCTGTCCTAACCTTCAAAATAAAACATGATGAAACATGGATTTCAGTGCGAGTGGTTTTCCTTGTTCAGAGAGATTGTTTATCTAAGCAATTATATGAACAGTTAATCATTTATTATATTTATATATTTAGTTCAGCATCCCTAAACCTTCAGGGAGGGATATTTATTGTATCATTGTCACATTTAATTTTTGCTCCTCACCTTCAGATATTTTATAAACTTCAGCTCTGTCTTCTTATTCACATGAAACCTACAACAATTCACTTTATGATCTATAATATGCAATGATTTGCTGAGCTTATTATACACATTCTACATGTATTTTGACCATGGATATATAGCTGGCTGCATCAGTGACTTCCTGTTACAATGAAACAGGCACTGAAATGACTTCACAGACACACACTTAGATACACACACAGACAAGTAGCCTGTATCCTACTCTGTGTGAAGTTTGTGTGGTGTGAATATTTTCAGTGTGTACGTGTACTTTGTCAATGTGGATGTACAGATATTTAAGTGTGTGTGCATGCACAGTCGGTGGTGTGTGCCCTTTTTAATGTGTGTGTGCACATTTTCAGTGTGTCTGTGTCTGGTTTCAGTGCGTGTGCTTGGTGTGTTGTTGGTGCATGTATGATCATTTTCAGTGTGTATGTGCACACATTGTCAGTGCGTGTGTGACAGTTTTCAGTGCATGTGCGTCTGTTTTTCAATGTTTTCACCCTAAATGGCCTCTCATAGAAGTTTTCACAGCTGCCCCGCCAGCAACCGCTGGAGGCAGGGAAACCAGGCCGCGCTCGTGAGCTCTGGAGCCACCAGAATCACGCGGGATCAGCCGAACCGGCGGAAAAGCAAACAGCAGCAAAGTCGTCCATCCCCAGCAGGGGGACGTCCCGCAGGCTCAGTGAAACCCACAGGGCACACTGAGCACTTAACATTTTCCCAGGTTGGCAAACAGATCCACCTCTGCCACGCCGAACCGGAGCCAGATCTGGGCCACCAGATCGGGATGGAGGCGTCACACGTCTGGGCAAGGGCCCCCCTCGACATGATGTCCGCCTCTCTGTTATTACTGATATTGCTTGGGAACACACTGAGGTGTTTTAGAGAGTCTACAGTAACCAATGATGTTCATCCTTGTCAGACAGACCATCAGAGAAAGTTCGATTCAGTCAGCTACAGCAAGTTAGTTAACCGTAAATACTTTGCTATACAGTAATCTGGTCCAAGTACGTTCACATTTGTTGTTTTTTTGTTTTTGTTTTTTACCATTGATTAAATTAAATAGTCAAAATGTGCTTTTTACTCAGTATTTCCCACAGGATCTGGTGATACTATGGTGGGTGGGTCCGAGGCCCGGTGAATATAATCCAATTAATCTTATTTCCATCCCGTATAGACGCCTTAAGTCCGACCCAGTTTGATAAATAATGTTGTATGTGGTTCTCCTATCGCGTAACATGAAGACTTGACAGCCTCTCTTCAGCTAGGACTCTCATACTGCAACACTTGTCTTTGTAAAGAGAGAAACTGACAGGATAAAGTCTCTAACCTGCCTGTCAGCTCGCTCTGGTCCGTTTCAGGTACCATAAAAGCTTGAATATGTGTGCACTCCAAATTTAAGTGCGGCTAGCTTAATCGCCGTCTCACAAACGAGTGACAGAAACACTCAAAGCGGGTCAGAACGTTTGTTGCCTTTTCTAAGAAGTCAGCCACAGCTGGGCTGGATGTGCTAGGAGACAATTCGGCAGAACAGTGTTTGCAAAAGGCAATTTTTGCATGAAAAATTAGATTAATATCAGTTTCATGTCAGCACAAGCGTAGGAGACAGTAACTTGACCACTTCCTTCTGTATTTCTCTTAAAATGTCCATCTTTGATCTGCAAGTCAGGATGGAGAAACTAATTTGGTCAAACTGTCTAAAGCACAAAGGAGCCCAACAAAGCCCACAAAGTTCCTCAGAAACAAAGCACAAAGTCTCAAAAGTTCTTTAAAATATAAAAGAAAAAGCAACTGAGTTTTTAGTATCTTTTCTCGACATTACTTTGGTTTTATGGTGTATTTCCTGTCTGGTTCAGTCTCAGCGCTCTCATCATCCTTGTTTCCAGCAGCAGCAGACAGCTGGACACTACCTGCCCAGACACAAACTGTAGCTGGTGAAGAAAGTGGAACATCTAGCAGCTAAAGAGTCAGGTATTTTTCTCAGTAGTTGCTGGAGACCAAAAAATAGCTAAAAGGAGAGTTAAAACTGAACTTACATTCATCAGGTGGAAACAAACAACTCCAAATGTCTTCTGGTTAATTCTTTGCCAACACATTAGCCATAATGAGGGATATGGTGGTAACGTTAGGTGTGTGTGTGTCTGTTAGTGTGTTTTGGTGGTTTTCTGTCCCCTTGGCTTAACATGTATTTATTCTAGGAACACACATGAATAAAATCATTTGTGAAACATGATTGTACAGTCTGTTACTTAAAGGAATAGTTCGGCATTTTGAGAAATAGTAAAAACTCTCCATAATAATGGACAAGTGTGCAGTTCCCAGGCATACTAGGATACGTCTCCCTATCTCACATGTCGAAACTCACATTTGATAACAGGTTTCAACTACTTCAGCACTTTCGATATCTCAGATCTCCAATCCTAGCTGGCAGGACAAACTAGAGCTCAAGTTTCTCACTGACCAAGAGAAAGTAGGAGTGGTAGCTCTGTAAGAGGGAATGAAAGAGAAGAGAAGGCATTACAGCTGTTCATTTCTTATGACTTGTTGAGTGTTTATTATAAAATTGGTCTTGGACTACACTTCATCACTCTCCAGTTTGACATGAAAATTGAATATTATTTGATTTGACAGTTCGTTGTTGACTAAAAACATATGTTGATACAACTATACGTTATGGCACTGAATGAGATCGCAAGTTAGTTGTTTGATTTTGTTGTTGTTTTGATGTTCCGGACCTTTGCTTTGGGAAATTTTCTCTAACTGGACCTCTTTGAATTCTAATTGAATACGCCTGTCCTAATTGAATACTTAGCTATCCAGCATTTGACATCCTTAAGATAACTTAAGAGACTAAATGTCCAGTTTTAAGGAGAAGTATAGCTGTGTTTTGTCAGTGATGCAAAGGCAGAGGAAAATAAAACAGGCCTAAGATGGAATTCGGGAACACCACCTGTGATGGCCTAAGCCACACAGGTTAACAGCCAGCAATGGTAATACCACACACAAGCCATATTTTAAGTACACAAGTTAAGTTATTTTTGCAGTTAGCCACACCCCAAACTATTCATGATTTCAAAACACAGATCACATAGTTTATTTTAGGTATAATATACATTTATTTGCTTTAGCCATACACTGTTTAAATGGAGTGCACACATTTTCACATTGTAGGGTTATGCAAACATTTTCGGTTTGATTAATCATTGTTTCTTTGTTACCATGTTGTAGAGAGGTCTGTCCTGGGGGAAGAAAAGCGTGGCTAAGGGTGGAGGACTGTTTTATCCAGTGGCCTGCCAATCAAGCCATACCATGGGCTGCCATGTTGGAGGGGGATTTTGGGTTTAGTTTGTCTTACTTTGTAGTTGTTGTTTTTGTCATCCATTTTGTTTTCCCCTTATGTGTAAATTGGTTTGGCCAAGCCACTATACGGTATATGTTCCCTTGTGTCTCATTCAGTTTGTTCAGTTCATATCCTGTTTTGTGTATAGTTATATTTTGTTAACCTCTTTTATAGGCCTAGATGTTAAGTTTTTGGGGGTAAATAAAAAAAAAACCCTGATTTTTCAAAAAGAAACTCCTGTTCTCCTCATTGCCAGACTGCTTGGTCCCTGACACAACCGGAGACCGTAGAAGAAGAGGAGGAAAATGATAAGTCATACGTTAAACTAATAAGAACTATGACTGTGTCTCCCCAAAATGCCCTTCTTTCAGCATTCTATCAGCAAATATACAGGTGCTGGTCATATAATTAGAATATCAAAAGTTGATTTATTTCAGTAATCCCATTCAAAAAGTGAAACTTGTCTAATGGATACATTCATTCCACACAGACTGATATATTTCAAGTGTTCATTCCTTTTAATTCTGATGATAACTGATAACTAATGAAAACCCCCAAATAAGTATCTCAGAAAATTTGAATATTGTGAAAAGGTTCAATATTGAAGACACCTGGTGCCACACTCTAATCAGCTAATTAACTCAAAACATCTGCAAAGGCCTTTAAATGGTCTCTCAGTCTAGTTCTGTAGACTACACAATCATGGGGAAGACTTCTGACTTGACAGCTGTCCAAAAGACAACCATTGACACCTTGCACAAGGAGGGCAAGACACAAAAGGTCATTGCTAAGAGGCAGGCTGTTCACAGAGCTCTGTGTCCAAGCACATTAATAGAGAGGCGAAGGGAAGGAAAAGATGTGGTAGAAAAAAGTGTACAAGCAACAGGGATAACCGCACCCTGGAGAGGATTGTGAAACAAAAGCCATTCAAAAATGTGGGGGAGATTCACAAAGAGTGGACTGCAGCTGGAGTCAGTGCTTTAAGAACCACCACGCACAGACGTATGCAAGACATGGGTTTCAGCTGTTGCATTCCTTGTGTCAAGCCACTCTTGAACAAGACACAGCGTCAGAAGCGTCTCGCCTGGGCTAAAGACAAAAAGGACTGGACTGCTGCTGAGTGGTCCAAAGTTATGTTCTCTGATGAAAGTAAATTTTGCATTT
>NC_060153.1:12184045-12184373 GCF_021292245.1 Micropterus dolomieu | reverse complement strand
TCTGTGTCCAAGCACATTAATAGAGAGGCGAAGGGAAGGAAAAGATGTGGTAGAAAAAAGTGTACAAGCAACAGGGATAACCGCACCCTGGAGAGGATTGTGAAACAAAAGCCATTCAAAAATGTGGGGGAGATTCACAAAGAGTGGACTGCAGCTGGAGTCAGTGCTTCAAGAACCACCACGCACAGACGTATGCAAGACATGGGTTTCAGCTGTTGCATTCCTTGTGTCTCTGATGAAAGTAAATTTTGCATTTCCTTTGGAAATCAAGGTCCCAGAGTCTGGAGGAAGAGAGGAGAGGCACAGAATCCACGTTGCTTGAAGTCCA
>NC_060153.1:12165302-12184025 GCF_021292245.1 Micropterus dolomieu | reverse complement strand
TACATTCATTCCACACAGACTGATATATTTCAAGTGTTCATTCCTTTTAATTTTGATGATTATAACTGACAACTAATGAAAACCCCAAAATCAGTATCCCAGAAAATTAGAATATTATGAAAAGGTTCAATATTGAAGACACCTGGTGCCACACTCTAATCAGCTAATTAACTCAAAACACCTGCAAAGGCCTTTAAATGGTCTCTCAGTCTAGTTCTGTAGGCTACACAATCATGGGGAAGACTGCTGACTTGACAGCTGTCCAAAAGACGACCATTGACACCTTGCACAAGGAGGGCAAGACACAAAAGGTCATTGCTAAAGAGTCTGGCTGTTCACAGAGCTCTGTGTTCAAGCACATTAATAGAGAGGCGAAGGAAGGAAAAGATGTGGTAGAAAAAAGTGTACAAGCAATAGGGATAACCGCACCCTGGAGAGGATTGTGAAACAAAACCCATTCAAAAATGTGGGGGAGATTCACAAAGAGTGGACTGCAGCTGGAGTCAGTGCTTCAAGAACCACCACGCACAGACGTATGCAAGACATGGGTTTCAGCTGTCGCATTCCTTGTGTCAAGCCACTCTTGAACAAGACACAGCGTCAGAAGCGTCTCGCCTGGGCTAAAGACAAAAAGGACTGGACTGCTGCTGAGTGGTCCAAAGTTATGTTCCCTGATGAAAGTAAATTTTGCATTTCCTTTGGAAATCATGGTCCCAGAGTCTGGAGGAAGAGAGGAGAGGCACAGAATCCACGTTGCTTGAAGTCCAGTGTAAAGTTTCCATAGTCAGTGATGGTTTGGGGTGCCATGTCATCTGCTGGTGTTGGTCCACTGTGTTTTCTGAGGTCCAAGGTCAATGCAGCCGTCTACCAGGAAGTTTTAGAGCACTTCATGCTTCCTGCTGGTGACCAACTTTATGGAGATGCAGATTTCATTTTCCAACAGGACTTGGCACCTGCACACAGTGCCAAAGCTACCAGTACCTGGTTTAAGGACCATGGTATCCCTGTTCTTAATTGGCCAGCAAACTCGCCTGACCTTAACCCTATAGAAAATCTATGGGGTATTGTGAAGAGGAAGATGCGATACGCCAGACCCAACAATGTAGAAGAGCTGAAGGCCACTATCAGAGCAACCTGGGCTCTCATAACACCTGAGCAGTGCTACAGACTGATTGACTCCATGCCACGCCGCATTGCTGCAGTAATTCAGGCAAAAGGAGCCCCAACTAAGTATTGAGTGCTGTACACGCTCATACTTTTCATGTTCATACTTTTCAGTTGGCCAACATTTCTAAAAATCCTTTTTTTGTATTGGTCTTAAGTAATATTCTAATTTCCGGAGATACTGAATTTGGGTTTTTCATTAGTTGTCAGTTTTAATCATCACAATTAAATGAAATAAACATTTGAAATATATCAGTCTGTGTGTAATGAATGAATATCCAAGTTTCACTTTTTGAATGGAATTACTGAAATATATCAACTTTTTGATGATATATTATACTAATTATATGACCAGCACCTGTATATAGGAAACAGTTTAGTTTATTTGTAATACTAGTGTTTGCCCACTTGGGAGCAGAACAGAACATTTATGGAAGTCTTCACAAATTTAGTCTGGTTCACAAAAAGAAAAAGATTCACAGAGACCTTCTTTTCTCCATCCATTTTAATGGCAAGCCACGTTGCTTCGAGTGTTTTAGTCCCTGTTGAATTCAACTTTTGTTAGTATTTATTTATTTAGTTTATGATGAATTAGCACCCCCCCCACCCCCCCACTCCCCCAAACTAAGGCATGCATCAGATAATTTGCCTTGTGTGTCAGTTTTATTGCCTAGCCCTGCACAATCCAAACTCCCTCTGTTTCCTCATCTTGGCCCATTTTCTTCTATCTCTCTCTTTGTCCCCTTGTCCATTCTGCCTCACAGCAGCTTTTTCACACACACACACGCACGCACACGCACACACACACACACACACACACACACACACACACACACACACACACACACAGGATGACCACCACAACTGCTCACAGGACAGTTCTGTCAAGCTCTGTAGATTCGGTGTCCCTGGGTGATTAACTATTGATATAGAGCTCAGGTAACACACCTGATATCTGGGTGGACAGGGAGGGGTAGAGTGAGGAAGGGCGAATAAGAACAGCATAGGAATAGCGAGGGGGGAAAGTAGGAAAGAGACACAATGAGAGAGCGTGAAGGCAGGAACCAGTTATCAGACACATATGCTCCAAATCTACATGCAGGCCCTTTTTTGGATTGGAGGGCCGATTGGATGCTCAGGGCCTGTAGCCAATAGCAAAGTGGAATTTTGTGATGACTCAGGGAATAGCTGAGGAAATGGGATGCCAAGGGGAGTGAATGTATCGAAAGAGATGAACAGCATGTGTGTGTGTGTGTGTGTGTGTGTGTGTGTGTGTGTGGAGGGCAGATGCATACACAAATGGATTACTGTTAGAGAATAAATGTTCATTTGTCTTAATCTACACACATCATGACTCTGCTCTCCACACCCCCACCCCCCAAAAGCACTTTGCATTCCCGTCAGTTTACATGCACACAGTGTGTGTTTACCATGTCAACAGATCTGTATGACAGTCAAGTCCCTGTGTCAGCAGTTACAATGAACTCAAACCCTTAAATTCTTGGTCTCCACCTCTTTTCTGCCTGATAAGCATCTGTCCTCTTTTAACTGTTTGCCGGTGGGGAGTTAACACCCGAGCCCCTTTCCCAAACCTATCCTGCAAGTAAATGGCAAACAGCTTTTTCTACTTCATACCTATAGTAAGGTGTGTGTATTGTGCTGTAATCTATGACAAAGTCTTCGCAATCATTTGCTGATTTTGTTTGAACAATTTGTGGCGTTTCTGTTGATCTAGAAAATACAATACCCAATTAATCAATTGGTACCATAATATGGAATATCAATGTGTTTTTAAACACAATTATTAATAATATTTATTAAACACAATCTTCCTATCATTTGAGCAATATCTTCCTATGATTTCATCAATAGGCTATTTATGATCATCATCAAAGGTATATGTCATGGAAAGGTGACCAGTTGTTGGCCTCCTTTAACAGTCCAAACTAACCGATGGCCCACATCCCAAATGTTGACAGTAGCCTAACCATATCAACACAGATGGAGTCACCTGTACCTGTGCGAACAGACAGCCTACTCCACCCTCATTGCGCTTTACACACCCAACCTCTTGGTTTTTGCCCCTCCTCTGTCGCTCCCTTCCTTTCCATTTTGCCCCACCGCTAGTCCCGCCTTTCATCGCCCTTGTGAAAGGGACTGCGAGTTTAATGTTCCCTCTGCGCGTCTTCGATACCCGGGGAACCATTTTACTGTCCAGGCAAGTCCTCTCCTCTTTTGTGTGTTTTGTCCCCCCCACATTTTAAATTCCGTTCAAAACTGGGACTACTGCAGTGTCACTCCCACACCTCTCCGGAGTAACATTCAAGTCACAAGGTAAGTCCAACACACAGCTAGTGCTTGCCACAACAGGTGTAACGTAAACTCTGACTGGTTAACTCAACGAAACTCTACCGTTTTGAACCTTTTTCACATGTATAGTGTACAAAGAATAACTTTATATTATTGAAGTCAGCTCGGAACTCCGCGATTTTGGGCAATTTATATTGAAAGCTCAGGTGCCCATAGTCGAAACCTCCTGGGACGCAGGTGTCGCCAGGTTGCTGTGTTGCGGTCACGTCCGTAGCGATATGTCAGCACGGGCCTAATTTGTCACAATGTATTTGTGCATTTACTTTTGGATTTCCTCTGGTAATAATTAATTTTCTGTAGCATCACTATCGCAGTTTTGAAAATATTGTTACTTGCTATTCCAAAGCATAATTTGATTCTAATTTTGTTGTCTGGATAGTCAGAATGAATTTATGGCTCTGTGTTAGTCCCCGGTGAGCCGGGAGGTATTTTAGTTGTGTATTAAGCTCCAGAAAAGCAAACACTGTGATAAAACACAGCCACCCTGCCAAGCGATGCTGGTATGAATTTTTATGCGATATTATCAGAGTTGGACTTTATGATTCCATTACAGCTGTTGGGAGGTTACAACTCTACCTCAAACCCCACGTGTCTAGCTGGCTATCCACACACACCTGTTAATCCTGTTGCACCAATGCTAAACGATCACCTGATGTTTAAAAAAACTTAACTATGAATCTGCAGGACAGAGTAGAAGGCGGACCTGCATGCTTTTATATATGCTATATATATGTTATTGCCAAACGTTAGCATCAGATTGTTGATTGATCTGAGGATTTTTTAAAGCATAAATGTATGCTATGCTTATACTTACTTTTTTTAAAACTAGGCAACTACATCCTTGTTTTCCAACCAATCCTCACGTTCACTGGTGTTTATTTGCAGTACATTATGTTAATGAGATACTGATGGTTACTCGAAACCTTCCTGCTTAGTCTCAGTCCCGACAACCACTTTTAACTCTTTGTAAGACAGCGCCTGTCTGGCAAATCGGGCTAAAAATCGTGTAGTGTGAACTAGGCTTTATGAAAGTGAGAGGAAGTAGCAGGCTACTGGAAGTCAACAGTTAAAGGAAAAGGTGAGGAAGGAGAGCTGATGGGTGGAATGAATGAATAATGGTTGAATAGGAAACTGGAATAGGATGCTTTATTTCTCTAATTCTTTCTTTCTAATAATCAGAGCTATAGGCCTACTAACCTAGTCTAGTCAATCTTGCCCTTCAAGGAAACCCTCTTGGAATATTTTACAGCAAACAAACCTAAGCTCACTTAATCACACTCCATTTGAAAGATATCAGGCAAAATAAACAGCTTGGGCCAATTTATGTTTGACTTAATATCAGTTCTTGGAAGTCACATCTCTTCTCTCAACAGGGAGCATGGAGCTAATGAACCCCCACTGTGGAGGCAGCAAGCCTGCTCCTCCTGCTGTGCTAAATCAAGAGAATGTTAGTCTAGATTATAGTATTAGAGAGGGATAATTACTGTATAATTACTATCTTGTGTCGCTCCTAATGGATTAAAATTCTTACTGCTGAAGCTGTAATTCATTTTATTTTTCAATAATACACAACCTAAAGCTGCAATACAAGCCAATTCATTTGTGATGATATGGAAGGAGTTTTTTTGTTGGTTTAAACCTAAGTGGTAGTTGGTTACACAAAGCGCTGACAGTGCTTTTGTCATTCTCAATCTCATCCATGCTATTTTGCTCTGAGCCTAAGGAAAATACCATTTACTAGAAAACAGTGTTTTGCACAGTTATCTCATCTGTGAGGTGGTTTTTACAAAGTCTTTGCTACACTTTCAAATGTATATCTACATCACAATATTAATAACACGTGACCTGCGAATATCACAATATGGCATGTTTGCATAATCATAAAATAGCCTGATTGATCTTCAATGCAATGACTTGTGTTTGTGGTTATTCATTAGAAATAATTCTTCTATAAATGTAAAACAAAACTCTTGCTAATTTTGTTTTGGTTGATTTTAATTTGCTGATAATGATAATTTATACTTTAGACAAAGTTATGGTATCCAAATCACATTATCACAATATGAGTCATTGACAATAAGCAACTATATTTAGTTTCTTTTAGTTATCATATTATAAGTAATTAGATATCGTTTATCTATTATTGTTTAGATATTTAAAAATCATACATGATTTAGTGAAAACAATATGAATAAGTATAAATGTATTTTGCTGGTGACTTGCTTGTACAACATATTTATGAGTTAAAGTTAAAAGACTCAGTAGTTCAATTCTCTTAATCTAGATAATTTCCTCAGCCCTCCCTGTGTGCAGGGTAACCAGACTCCGTTGTTAGTAACTAAAGTCATGACGCACCACAACCCTCAGTAGACAGTGGCTAGTTTCTATAGTTACTGTCAACAGTCTGGGCAGAGAAGTGTTTGTAACGATATCCTCAGGACAATGCTAAAAGAAAATGGTGGCCACCTTGAGTCCTCTTCCTACCAAGCCCCAGCAGCTTGCGGAGAGAAACTTCATATTGTGGACAAACAGGTGGCCAATATACTTTATAATCCTGTTAAGATTCTATAAGGAGGTATTCATGCCATTTGTCATAGATTCAGCCGTAACAGTAATGACATCAATGACCATAAAATACGATGCGAGAGAGATGTGTTATGGGGCTGACGGGAAAAAATAACCACCAGTACTCTACAGGATCGCACGGTGCTGCAGCTTATTGCAGAACACACTGAACGAGAGGCGTGGTACGCCCTGGACAGGTAGCCAATCTGACACATACAGAATCACATTCACACTCGCATCCACACCTACAGGCAGTTTACAATTACCTATTCCTCTAATCTTTAGGTGTTCAGACAATCTACGTGAACACAAGAACATTTAAACTCCACACAGGGAACACCCAGTTGACCAGGTTGGATTTAAGCCCTGTCCCATTTTATTCATTTGCTTAACTAGGTGTAGCAGTGAATTGGATTACACACTATGCATAACAGTAATGCAAGATGCTTCCTTACAAGCCCTTGTATATCATTTTATTTTGGCCTCGTCTATGTTGAACTGATAGTCTACATTGTGGTCCAATATTCAAATAGCAGTATGATATCTCCAAGATGGAGGTGGTAAGCTACACAAATCATGTAAATCGTTCAAGAATTTATTCATCTGCTGCCACATTGTGTTTGCATCAAGTGAAAAATCTTGACTACTCGTTTTGCTACACAAGAACTCAAGGGAACCTTTTTTTATTCGCTTTCATTGCTTGCTTAGCTTCTGTATGTCCCAGTCCAAAGCCACAATCACTCTATTGCTCATGGAGTGTCATTTATACATATCCCTTCAAAGGTTGGCGCATTCCTTGAGGCGTAACACCCTGTGGAAGGAGAGCATGGGTTAGTCATTGTAGATTAGGAAAACCTGGACAACTTATGGCTCTCTATGAAGGGGTTTCCAGTGTTGATCATTTATCCAAATGAGAGGGAGAATGAGTGCAGGCCTATAGGCCACAGGCTGTGACATGGTGGCATGATAATGGCTCATTGTGTTTGTTTGTGAATAGAGCGGCCGGAGGTTTAGAATGACGTTGGTGCTACCCATGCCATGTCCGTGACGACTGTGAATAGAGTGAGGGCGAATGAAGCTTTTCTACCTTTTTTGGTGTCATGGTTAGACACCTTTCTGACCTGTGGTTTAATATAAGGCTCATCTCTGAAGATGGAAGACAAACTGTACAAATAATTCTCAGTATTGAATGTAGAATGTATATATGATTAATTTCCCTAGCCCAATATTAATCTAGGATGTTTCTATACCTGTTGAGCAACATTTATTAATCCGTGTTATGGCATTGCTTTTTGATGACTATCCCGTTTTTTATTTTGATGTCAGCCGTTAACTTTGTTCATTTCTTCATAATTTCAGCCATGTTGCTACCCTCATCACTACTACTTCTCCTTGGCCTCCTCGCCTGGAGCCCCAGTGCATCATGGGCCGCCAAAGTGATCGTGGTGCCACCCATCATGTTTGAATCACACCTCTACATCTTCAAGACGCTGGCAACGGCTCTGCGCCAGGAGGGCCACGAAACCCATTTTCTAATTTCAGAGGGTCGTGAGGTGCCCCCTTCCCCTCACTACCACTTACAGCACTACCCAGGGATCTTTAACAGTAGCACGGCTGACAATTTCCTCCAGTCCAAAGTCAGTAACATCTTCTCAGGCCGCCTGACATTTCTGGAACTGTTTGACATTCTTGACCACTACTCTCAGAACTGTGATGCTGTCGTTGGCAATGCTGAGGTAATGACCCGCCTCAAGGAGGCCAAGTTTGACCTTCTGCTGGTGGACCCCAATGAGATGTGTGGTTTTGTGATCGCTCATATCCTGGGTGTGCAATATGCTGTGTTCAGCACAGGCCTGTGGTACCCTGCAGAGGCGGGTGCCCCGGCCCCACTTTCATATGTACCCGAATTCAACTCATTGCTGACAGACCGCATGTCTCTGGTCCAGAGGATCACCAACACAGCTGTTTACCTGGTGCAACGCTTTGGAGTCCATTATATTGCATTACCCAAGTATGACCGGATTATGAAGAAACACGGAGTGAAGCCTCAAGTAGCCATGGCTGACTTGGTGCAAGGTAGCCGGTTGTGGATGCTATGCACTGACATGGCTCTGGAGTTCCCCAGGCCCACCCTGCCACATGTGGTGTACATAGGAGGTATCCTTACCAAGCCCCCCAACCCACTGCCACAGGTCAGTAATGAGAGACACACAGTCAGCTGACAAGCACATGAAGAGATTTACAAAGGCAGACAAAAAGGTTTTGTGTGGTGTCATGTACAAGAGGGCTTATGCTGTGCTTCACTTAGGAGAATCTGTGTGTCCTAGTCCTTGGAGAGCAGGAGTGGCTGATCCCTTTCACTGTGTATGTAATTTTATATCACTCATATTGTGTTAAGTTAGTAGATTTTTTGGAAGTCCAGCCCTACTGCGGAGTCAGTGTCCTAGTGTCTGATAATTTAACACTCATTTAAATTGAGAAAGGATCTTATTCATCCCGCAACCCTGTACGCAGGATAAGCGGTTGACGATGGAGGGATGGATGGTCTTATTCATTTCTAGATCAAATTTAATCAACAATGTGTCCACATGTAGTGTCTTTACGGCCTACTGTGAGTGCTGAACATAAAATGAGGGCTCTGAGAAAACACAACTGCAAATGGATGATACACGAATTTGACTATGACATTTTGCAAATGTATGGCTTCAGGGCAGGATGAAAAGCCATATTGTTACGCTTCACTCTGACTTGGGAGTAGTTTATCCTTTTTTCTTTGCATTTCATTATTCTTATTATTCTTATTATTATTATTGTTGTTGTTGTTGTTGTTATACCATTAGCCACAATCCAGCAACACGCATGATTGTTTCAGACACTGCTTTTCTCAGCATGTGTTCTGTGTGTGCACCCTAAAGAGTTTCAAGAGATTTAATATAAATGAAACAGGAAGAGCATGTTGCTTTCTTTGTTTTATTATTTTGCATAACTCTATCAATGTTCTTTGTAGTTATTCTTTGTAACTGTATTTATTGACAAAGGTCAGTGAATTATTCAAAAGCTGTCTTGAACTTTTTTTTCTTTTTTGCAAAAGCAGTTGATGCTCTCATCTCTTGTGTCCCATTCAAAAGAAAAGTGTTGTTGATGGGTAGAATCAGGGCACCACTTTTGATGAAGCTCTTTGTCAATTCACATGCACAACATACACACACACACACACCTCTATTCATTTATTGACAGCCTTTCCTTCTCTGGTTTCTCTTCTATTCGTATTATCTTCCTTCTCCTGTTTTAACAATGTGACCGAGTTCCAGTATTTTTTGTGTCTACCCTTGCTGGTACCCATTGTCTGTCCTATCACTTTGCATCTCTTATTATCACATTCTGCTACAAAGCGATCCTTTATAGACGATGCTGGGGTTAGAATGGGTTTGGGTTGAATGGATTCAGTAGATTTTGAGCAGAGAGGGAGGGGAGTCATGGAGGGAAGAGGCGGTTGGTGACGAGGGTTAGTCCAGCGTTCCGATGCTGAGAGCGCGGGCCTTCGGCATCTATTGCGGGGGGGGGTTTGCAATGCCACTCCAGCCAATAGGGAGCATTGTGCCGTGTTGTGCGGAGGGAGTTATAATGGAATTGGAGGGAGAACGAGGCCATTGTTCTGGGCAGAGGTCTGGGGACACTGAGACTCTTTTATAGGGTCACTGAGGCTGCGTTGTAGGGACAGTAGAGCCCAGTGTGCCCCTGAGGTTTCACTGTGCCAGGGCCGGCCATAGCTGCCGCAGCTGGACCATTAGCCTCCTCCCCTCCACTTGCCCTCCACTTGCTCCCTGATTCCCCCTCATCCACTGTTGGTCCATATATCTTCACGCACTGCTGCCTAAATGTTACCACCAAGGCTGGGCTGGTCTTGTAAATAATATCTATATTTGTAGAACATGCCACAATATACACAGGCTGGAACCTCTGGGTGTGAAAAGCATTGCGGAAGTGCCTTAAACGTGCATTCTTTATAATGGCCATTAGCCATAGGCCATAACACTATACTTCTTACTTGATTTTATCACTTAAGTAAACCTCTTTTTCATTAATGTGCTTATGGTCCCAGACGCTAGTTTCAGGTCTTCTTCGATATAGCATAATGTTTAATTTATAAATGATGGTCCCATTTATAGTAAAAGAGATGATAAAGCAATATATGCTTTAGGGCATGTCTACCTTGTGATTGACTAGTCACTACCACAGTGACCTGTCAGGTGTTGCTCTGCGTAAGCCCTGTCCCTCCCCAGCTCCACCCTGTCGTCCAAATATGGTCACTTATGACCGCAAGAAAAACAAGATGGCGACGGGCAACCTGTCTAACTCACGTCTTCTGGTGTGTTCCATTTGACATGGGAAGTCGGAATTTCCGAGTTCAAAGTCGGAAAATTTAAAGGGAATGCCCCCTTAAGTCGGATTTCCGACTTCGAATGTTGGGAGAACCGTACTACACCGACTTCATGATCCAAGATAACAGGTTGTGTGGTGTGTTTACTGCCACAGATAATAAACAAAAAGTTTATTATAGTAACGTTACCACGGCGTCTTCTTGTACCGACTCTTGTACTCTGAAAAGCTGAAATTAGCAGCGACAAGGCAAGCTAAAGTATGTTAAAATAACTGTAAAACTGAAGGCAAGTTATCACAGATAACAAATAACGTTTCGGAGGTGCGGAGCTGGAAGCCGCCGGTAGAGTAGGCTAATCAGAGCTAATCAGAGTGATTGATCGCGTTTTCTCTTGTGATTTTACCCAGCCACCGCGAAAAAAACATCAGTGTCACGTATCTGTTAAGTTGGCTTATCACAGTCTTGACGCCAAGATCACAATAGAGACAGCCTTTCAGTAGGCCTATTATTATTTTAACCAGTATTACTATTGAAACAACGTTGAAATGATAGCCTAACTAACAATCAACTTGACTTCAATGATATTTCAACCAATATTACTATTGAAATGACGTTGAAACTATGTTGAATCAGCATTCTGCTCTCAACGCTAATTTCATTGAATCAACATCAGACTGTGATGTTGATTCATCATCATTTTGCACCCTTTTTTAATACTGAAACAACG
The DNA here is from genome assembly GCF_021292245.1 of Micropterus dolomieu. Taxonomy (NCBI): domain Eukaryota; kingdom Metazoa; phylum Chordata; class Actinopteri; order Centrarchiformes; family Centrarchidae; genus Micropterus; species Micropterus dolomieu. Next base: position 12,172,818 of record NC_060153.1, on the reverse strand, counting down.
TTGAAATCATAGCTAACTAAAAATCACCGTGACTTCAATGTTATTTCAACCAATATTAAACCACAGAAAAGAGACTATGATATATTAAAAATGTATAAATGACAACGGACAATTTAATCAGATAAAAAATACAAGTTTATTTATGGAATAAAAAAAATTGTTCACTACTCCTGTTCTGCTCTGTCCACCCATCAGGTCTGGAGCATAGGAAGCCATTTTTGTGCTGCCTGGGCAAAGTCAAAGACTTCTGTCCCCATTGGTTCAGTCAGGGCATCTATAACAGAAAACATACAAACAAAACAACTTTCAGTAGTGAAAAGGATGTGAAGATGAACAATGTCAATCGGCTGAATTGGCGCTATATTATATATATAACAGTTAACTTACTTGAATTCACTAATGTTACCAATTTGCCAGTTTATTGTAGATGTAGACTACCTGGCTGTGGTGGAATCCATTGACGTTTATAGTTTAATGTTATTTAAATTGTCAAACATTAAATGCAGTCATAGATTGAATCTGAAAGTTGTAGAAGACTGACAGATGTATCAAGTTAGCTGGCTTATTTAAAGTTAAATGACAGGGGCATTAGCTAGGATCAGTTACGAGCATGAGAAAGGTGTGCATATATTTCGCAAAGCAGTCAAAATCCGAGCAAAGATAAAATACAGTTCTTAACATAATTTACAGTCCTGTACAGGATATTATCTTCTGGTGATAAAACAAAAATTTATACTAGCGAAGTAACTTATCCTAATACGATGGAGCTTGGATATTGTGCTATTTGTTAGTATAAAATGGTATTGAAACACTTGTACATAGTCTATGACTGCATATAATGTTAGACAATGTCAATAAACGATAAATGTCTACAAATTTGGTACAGTTAAACATTAGATAAATAAATATGTGCTTACCTGATGTGGAATTGTGAGATGTGTGGGGTTCAGGAACATTGATCCCCCAAGCGATGGTCTCCTGGTCAATAATACTGCATTGACTTTTCAATCATACAGTATTTACCGGTCAACTATAAATCCATGGCTTTTCAATATCACGTCATTTCCCGGTCAACTATAAATAGATGATTTTTCAATCATGTTTCTCGGTCAACTATAATTCAATAATTTGTCAATCATGTTTCCCGGTCAACTATAATTCAATGATTTCTCAATCATGTTTCCCGGTCAACTATAAATCCATGGCTTTTCAATCATGTTTCCCGGTCAACAATAATTCAATGACTTTTCAATCATGTTTTCCGGTCAACTATAATTCAATGACTTTTCAATCATGTTTCCCAGTCAACTATAAATCAATTGCTTTTCAATATCACATAATTTCCCAGTCAACTATAAATAGATGACTTTTCAATCATATTTCCCGGTTGACTATAATTCAGTTACTTTTCAATCATGTTTCCCGGTCAACTATAATTCAATGGCTTTTCAATATCATGTCATTTGGTCAACTGTAAATAGATGATTTTTCAACATTGTTGTTATTACCCAGTCAACTGCAAATCAATGCTTAATCAAGTATAATCGGGGCAACTATAAATCAATATTATTCCAATGTTACGCTCATACATGGTTGTTTTTCATCAGTATTGCAATATTGATTCAACATTTATTTAGGGTTGAGATTTCAATCTCAACCATTCTGATGATTCAGATGGAAAATCAATATTTATTCAATGTAGTCTTGCTGTCTGGGTAACTATTATACTGCAACCTGAGCATAGGCCTACCTACACACTGTGTGACTGACTAAAGTAATGTAACGTTAACCCTTTAGTGGTGACCAGTGGAAACACTGCTACATCGCATTATAAATAGGCCTATATAATGCAGTCCTACTTTGCTGCCTGTTCCAAAAAGAAGTTTTACCTGGTAAAGTGGATTAAAGTAAAACCAGAACAGGTCTCATGCGTTCAGGAACTGTTGTTTGTATTCTTTGAACATTACAAAAGACATTCCTTTCCTCTATTGTAATGAGTTGGCAGCAGAAACCTCAGATATCACAAAACCGAAACTGTCTAAATGCATGGCTACCACGAAGGCTACAAAACGAAATATGTTTGTTGTGATTTGGGTGGAATTGATGTCAGTGTATAGATTACATGATAATGTTTTAGACTAGACTAGCACTGTAGCCTACTTTTTATGTAGCTATCTGATGGCAGGCTGCTCCATTGACTTTTGTGCAGTTTTACAGTGTTTAGATTCCCCCGTAGATAGAATAAAGTAGATTGTATTGCTGTCCCCAAAGTAGACCAGCATTTGTGTGGTTTCCATTTTTATATTCACTGATTTTATCAATGTAATCCACACTGTTGTCATTTTGTACAAAACCAGTGCTTTGTAGAAAGTCTGGCCCAAAAAGATGCTGTAGACATCAGTGTTCTCAGTACTTTTGTCTATTGTGGCTCAACTTACTTTATGGGTCAAAAACGGGAAATTCTAATTCCACACATACGCAGTGGGATGAAATAAGGCCATACGGATGTAAAATGTCACATTAAACATTTTAATTAGTAGTTTTGTGGAATATTAACATTGTTCATGATGATGTATAATGCAACACTGGGCATCAAACTGCAAAATGCAACCTCAGCACTTCCTTACTTGCAGTTCTGAGGCATTAACTTACATATATTTAAAAGCTTCATGCATTATACATTCTGTGCCTTGCTTGATAAACTTCTACTGTAAATATTTTTTATGTCAAAAGTTTCCTGGTTTTGAATATGAGTAGTGTACATGGAAATATTTTTACTACCTGTTTCTGCTGCTCTATAACTAGCAATTGCACTTGTTAAGTGTTGTATAGTCTGAGTCCCTTAGTTTAATCGCCTGTTGTTCAAATTACATTAAATCATCCAAATTTATTTCCAACCCTATTTATCATTCAGAACATGAATGTGAACATAAACATTAAATCAACAAATCATTAATCCATTAATCATGTAGGTCTGGCTATAAAGCAATAAAGACACCAACAACTATGCTCATATCAGGTCTGTGATTGATTTCATGTGGTAAAAATAATATCAGATGGCGTATCTGACAAGTGCAATTTGGGTCATTTGAATGCTTGCAGTACACATCAATGAATCTACTATGTAAACCATAAAACCAAACCAAGAAAGGGAGGAAAATACAGCTCCAGCACAAAACATAGCAGTGTGCTTTGTATTATTTTAAATATGTTGGGCATAGGCAACATTTTTTTTTTAGCTCTCATTGTCTGTCTTTCATCTTCCCACAGGATTTTGAGGTATGGGTGAATGACACAGCAGAGCATGGCTTTGTGGTTGTGTCATTTGGAGCTGGGGTCAAGTACCTTTCCCAGGACATTGCTCACAAACTGGCAGGAGCCCTCGCCAGGTTGCCCCAGCGTGTCGTCTGGAGGTAAAGTATCTGTCTTTCTCACAGCTGTCACTGTGACAGATGTGAACAGGATTTGAGCCTCAAGATACTGACTTTTCTCCACTCAGATTTCAGGGGAATTTGGATGTCAGAGAACTTGGCGTGTGTACGTCAGAAATTTCATTCATAGTTTTTACAGACCCTGATGATCAGCTGTACTACTTGTGTTCAATAACACATCTTAACATAAAGGCAACACACTGTTGCTCTCTGTCTTGAGACCCATGTCCATATTCCCACCTCTCATTCACTTCAGCGTGTTATCTGAGGTTATCCATTTATCAGACAGCATTGATTAGTGGATCCTGACACTTAAGAGACTTTGTTCTCTTATCATGAAAACTCAAGACAGAAATGAATGACGCTTCACATTTTAATGAAGAAAAGACTTGCTTTAAACATGCAGACAAATACCTACATGCACATGCCATGTGGTATGTGTTGCTGTGACCAGTGACATTGTAGGTCACTTGCTGCAGCCATGAGAAAGGTGAAAGTTTCACTGTGCTGTAAAACGCCATCCATGAACGTGTTAATCCTTAACTCTTATCTCAGTAAATTTACTTACATAGTTTGTGATTCATTGATCACATTCTCACTCAGTTTCTAACTATCTGAGTTGAGTTTGTACAGTCCTTATCAGACTATAGAATTTATTTCTATAGGTTTATCTAGATGGTCATATGGTGTAGCTGGGTTAATGTTTGAACATGTGCCTGTGTGTGCAGAGGTTGGTGATTGGTGCAAGTATCTTCACTTATACAAACACACTAGACAATTTACAATGATGTCATAATTGACATAATGGTCAAGTAACCTTTCATTAGGTATGTCTGTGCCAGATAATTACAGTTGTAAAATATGTTGTTTTTATTGTTATTTGGATCAAAGATTTCATGTCCAATCCATTATAAGCACTGCGGTTACAAATTCAAAATATGTGTTTTGATTGACTAAATGGAGATGGTTAGGTTGTTGATTAATTTTAGTAGTATATTGTAACCATTAATTGTTGTTGATAGTATCAAATTGTTTCATTGTATTTTCTTCTGCTTATGTGTGTGACAAGTGTGCCTTTTAATCATTTAAAGGTCTGTTTTTTAAAAACTTTCAGCTAAACTTAATCTCTGTGAATATTAATGAGTGCATTAGTTTATAAACATTTCTAGACCACACTCTAGGCAAATAACCAACAGCAAGAAGTGCTAAAATTAACTTCGAAGTTACCAGGTATTAGATAAACCACTTCTGACCTGCGAAAGAGACCTCAGAGGGATTATGTTAGTTGGAGAAGTGTGAGGATATGACAGCCAGAACAAAGAATTAAAGACACTTTTGTACTTTTCTTTTCAGGAAACATAAAGGAGGAAATTGAATATGTATTGTAAAGGTGACACAGACTTACTCAATTAGGTAGCAAATCTGTTGACTTACAATAACTGGAATATCAACCTGCCATTGGAGAGCTAAGAGAGAGTATAGTATATAGTGAATAGTGAAGCTGAGGTGGAATATGACCCCTCTTACGCAACCAAAGCAAAATAGTCACACACTTGAACTGTTCCTATGGTATTTACATGGATTTACCTTCAACATCACAGGAGTAGTTTAATGTATGACTGCTTATCTTCCTCGGTTGTCTGCACCTCATCTTTTTGAGTGTCTGCAATATTGGCAGATTTACAAAGAGAACATGAAGCATTAGGTGGTGCATAGAACTGGAGGGAAAGCAGATATGCCGTGCAACACCCTTAGCAGCTTACTGTGGCATGCTATGCGCAGGGTTCAACAACAGACACTCACTATATGATAGAATTTTTGAGGGTTGGAAAACTCAATGAGGTTTAGTGGCTGGAGATCAGACAAGGAGCTCCCTGGTGTGATCTAAGAGGATCAGACTGTGGTTGCAGTGTCAGTGGAAATCTGTGCTAAAAAATATTGTATGTTGTAATGATGGGTGCACAATTTGCCTTGACATGCAACACGTGTAAGTAATGATGTCTGATAATTTGTCATTTTATGTGTAAACTGACAAAGGCAAATTAAACGCATTTCTCTGTTCTGCAGCACTGTCCATTTTACAGTGAGATATCAGACAATGATGCTTCACATGTAGCTATCTGATCTACAAGTCTACATGTGCAGTGAGACAATTAATCTGAAGTTTCTAGTTATAGGCAGGAGCCTCATGTAAGCATGTAACATTGAATGGTAATCTGGTTTTCAGTGGCTCTTCCAAACTTAGAGGATGGAAAACGAAGAGGACTGATGAGAGGAACAGGGGGACCAGGCCAAATGAATCATGTCATTGATAATTGGCTGCATGAATGTAGGCTTTGATTGGCAGGACAGTGAATTGGCGCATTGTTGAAGAAAGAAAGAGAGATGAAAGAGTTAGGGAGGGAAGACAGAGATGGATGGATGGGGGTCATAATGCAGCATGCATACGTATCGTGTGCTGCATTTGTTTGAAAAATGTTTCCTCACACACAACCACAGACACCAAGAAACATACACACCATACTGTACACTACCACCTGTAGAAGAAAAAAGGTTAAAACCTAAATGTCGGTGATTGAACAAGTGAAGCCCTTCCTTGCTTATTTTTACGGAAAAGAAAGAGATAAACATTGAATTTCCCTTTGTTCGTTTTCTGCATTATCGTTTAAATGTTAGACTCGATTGATTTATTTAGCCTTCTTATATATATATATATATATATATATATATATATATATATATATATAGTGTCTCTTGTACACACTATACATCACATCTTCTGCCTTCACCGTGCATGTACGGGTGCACGCTGTGTAGCATGCTAAACAGTAAAGGTTCAATACTGGACTCAGCCTGAATTATTTAGTGGAAGCTATTGTGAAACTGAAAACGGTATTAGATAATAAGCAGTAAACTGATTGCAGAAAAACTAAATAAAAAGAATAGTTGAACATTTTAGAATACAAATACACTGATTTGCTTTCTTCTTAGTAACTTCCTGGAGTCTTCTGGTGTCCATGACATTGCCAGAGGCAGCTGTGAATCCTGGTTACTATGCCCGATCAAGAAATGGCACAACCCACCATAACACTGTGACGTGTCATGTTTACCCTGCAGTTTTTGCATAGATTAAACAAATGTTAATTAGTGAGCTTCAGAGGTGCTGGTAGGTAGATTTCGTTACCTGTGGTCAGAGCCAGGCTAGCTGTCTCCCCCTCCTTCCTGTCTGTGTGCTAAACTAAGCCAACTGGCAGCTAGCGAGCTGTAGCTATATAGTTACTTTACATACATGAGAGATAATGCTCCAACAATGGTATTTAAAGAGTAGGAAAAGGATGTGTGTAAACATTTTGTTTGGTCACAAATCTGACTAATGACTGGAAGGGACAATGTCAGTTATGCTGCGTTCATGTGTTCCTCGGATTTCCCAAGTCAGGAAGTCATTCTTACGACTTCGGTGTGTTCAAGAGCTTTAAGTTGTAATTTGGAAACAACTCTTTTCTGTAGCGTCTGGGTGATGGGATGTTACATATGTGATGTTGCTATCCAAGTATGCTGAAACAGTTTTAAGCTTTTATTTTAGTGATTTTGTCCCAGATTTGTTGCTTTACCAGTACATTCCCTAACACCGCTAAAATATTGCTTTACATGACTTGTTATCATGGTTTATGCTTAAATAACAAATCTAGGCCATTCTAACTGGGCAACTAATGGTTACAATCTAATACCATATTACAGTTTACATGTGATCAAAAAATGGATGTGCACTATGTTAGTTAATAAAAAGTATTTACTTTCATCCGCCATGTTTCTGCATAATATGACTTCAGCTAGACAAGTCGTGTACCAAAAGTTTCACAGACTTTCTGAGTTGTTGTTCCGACTTGAGGGGGCATTCAAGTTAATTTTCCCAGTCGGGAACACATTTTTCTATTTATTCCAACAGCACATGAATGCAGGGTAAATTGAATACAATTCATCTTGTAGTTAGCCTGTAATGTTTAGAACCAATGACAGTGTTTGTTTACAATAACTTCTGGGTAGGAAACAATTTAATGGCAGAGACATGTTGTATGTTTTCTTTT
>NC_060153.1:12140208-12165202 GCF_021292245.1 Micropterus dolomieu | reverse complement strand
TATATATATATATATATATATATATATATATATATATATATATATAGTGTCTCTTGTACACACTATACATCACATCTTCTGCCTTCACCGTGCATGTACGGGTGCACGCTGTGTAGCATGCTAAACAGTAAAGGTTCAATACTGGACTCAGCCTGAATTATTTAGTGGAAGCTATTGTGAAACTGAAAACGGTATTAGATAATAAGCAGTAAACTGATTGCAGAAAAACTAAATAAAAAGAATAGTTGAACATTTTAGAATACAAATACACTGATTTGCTTTCTTCTTAGTAACTTCCTGGAGTCTTCTGGTGTCCATGACATTGCCAGAGGCAGCTGTGAATCCTGGTTACTATGCCCGATCAAGAAATGGCACAACCCACCATAACACTGTGACGTGTCATGTTTACCCTGCAGTTTTTGCATAGATTAAACAAATGTTAATTAGTGAGCTTCAGAGGTGCTGGTAGGTAGATTTCGTTACCTGTGGTCAGAGCCAGGCTAGCTGTCTCCCCCTCCTTCCTGTCTGTGTGCTAAACTAAGCCAACTGGCAGCTAGCGAGCTGTAGCTATATAGTTACTTTACATACATGAGAGATAATGCTCCAACAATGGTATTTAAAGAGTAGGAAAAGGATGTGTGTAAACATTTTGTTTGGTCACAAATCTGACTAATGACTGGAAGGGACAATGTCAGTTATGCTGCGTTCATGTGTTCCTCGGATTTCCCAAGTCAGGAAGTCATTCTTACGACTTCGGTGTGTTCAAGAGCTTTAAGTTGTAATTTGGAAACAACTCTTTTCTGTAGCGTCTGGGTGATGGGATGTTACATATGTGATGTTGCTATCCAAGTATGCTGAAACAGTTTTAAGCTTTTATTTTAGTGATTTTGTCCCAGATTTGTTGCTTTACCAGTACATTCCCTAACACCGCTAAAATATTGCTTTACATGACTTGTTATCATGGTTTATGCTTAAATAACAAATCTAGGCCATTCTAACTGGGCAACTAATGGTTACAATCTAATACCATATTACAGTTTACATGTGATCAAAAAATGGATGTGCACTATGTTAGTTAATAAAAAGTATTTACTTTCATCCGCCATGTTTCTGCATAATATGACTTCAGCTAGACAAGTCGTGTACCAAAAGTTTCACAGACTTTCTGAGTTGTTGTTCCGACTTGAGGGGGCATTCAAGTTAATTTTCCCAGTCGGGAACACATTTTTCTATTTATTCCAACAGCACATGAATGCAGGGTAAATTGAATACAATTCATCTTGTAGTTAGCCTGTAATGTTTAGAACCAATGACAGTGTTTGTTTACAATAACTTCTGGGTAGGAAACAATTTAATGGCAGAGACATGTTGTATGTTTTCTTTTTTCATGTTATTTTAAAGTATATACATCTCATTCATCTAAAATGTTTTATACTTTCATGTCTCATTAATAACAACACTTTGACTAGTGTTAGGAAAGCTTGAGCTTACCCAAAATTATTCAAGCCTGCAGTGAGATGTCACTGTTGGGTAGATTTGGTTTATCACAGAAGCCAGCAATAGCAACACAATGACTGCTGTTACTGTAATAGAATCCATTTCATATCAAAGTGGTGTATATTGTTCTCCTACAATAACTAGTTAATAACACATTGGAAAATTATTAAAATACTGTGTGACTCACGCTGACTGATTACAATGTAGTGTTAATGATTTCTAAGTTAAATATGAGGGATTATCTTGAGGTTCATACCATGGGATGATGACATAATCTGCTAAAATGTGAGATCTCAGCGTTCCTTCATTAGTTCCTTTTTTCTTTCCTGTAGATTCTCTGGAGTTCCACCAAGTAACCTTGGCAACAACACCAAACTTGTCAATTGGATGCCTCAGAATGACTTATTAGGTGAGTACATTGAAAGGACTCCACATAATGAGTTCTTCACCTTCTCAAATTGACTTACTGAAATTATTGTATAAAGTGTTACACCATCTGCGATGGACTGGCGACCTGTCCAGGGTGTACCCCGCCTTTCGCCCGAAGTCAGCTGAGATTAGCTCCAGCCCCCCGCAACCCTGTACGCAGGATAAGCGTTTGATGATGGATGGATGGATGGTGTTACACCACATAAACTAAAATGTATTTTACAGCACTTTTAAATGAACCAAGATGCTTGAAAACAACATCTCAAGAATCTGGTTTCTTTGTGCCACTCCTTCACCATCTCCTTCCAAATATAATGACATTTACCCACAATAATCCACAGAATTTGTGGGCTAATTTAAACTGAAATATGCCCTCCAACGGTCTGCGTCTATTGAGAGGAAAGAAACAGTTTATAATTGAAATCTGTCCGAGTGACTATGTCTTTCTCTTTGGATAGGAGTGTTGCTGTTGCAATTTTAGGTTTTGAGATGGATACATATAGCCCTGATTAAGAGGAACACATTTTTAAAATTGTTAAAATGGGTAAAGACAAAGTAAAGTTTTGACATTGAAATTTCTCCCTTTTATAAAAAGACTGACCGAGGTATTTTGTTAATTCCACTGTGCTGTAAACTGTCCACCTACATGAAGTGAGGAGCAAAAGTGAGCTACTGCAGAGTAGCAGAGTGTAGCAGTTTGTGGGATCTAAACTGTAAATAATGTAGAAAAAAACAACCTAGCAAAGACAATGGACATAACACCTAACATGCAAAATAACATCCCTCTGTCTTCTAGGCCACGCCAACACAAGGGCCTTCTTGAGCCATGGTGGTCTGAACAGCATCTACGAGGCCATGTATCATGGGGTGCCAGTGGTAGGTGTGCCCCTGTTCGGAGACCACTATGACACCATGACTCGTGTGGCAGCCAAAGGCATGGGTATCATGCTGCACTGGAAGTACATGAGCGAAGAAGACCTCTACACAGCCCTGACCAGCGTCATCAAAGAACCCAGGTTAGATTTCTAGGTCTGGTATGCACGCATCTATGACTGCAAGCCACCTACTGCCCTCATGTTCCTGCTCAGCACCCACTGCCAGAATTATTATTGTTAGCTTTATGATTATTATTGCCACTACATTAAAATTATTTACATCTCTATGTGGAACTTGCATTGTGCTACTGGTTTATCTCGCTTTCTTGCTCTTGCTGTCTTTCTCTCAACCCAGTTGGCCGCCCACCCTGAGTCTAGGTCTAGCTCAAGGTTTCTGCCTGTTTAAAAGGGTTTGCTCATAGTGGGAATTGTTGGGTCTCCCACCAGAGATAAAAAAAGTGCAATGAGAAAACTTCTGTTATGAATTGGTGCTATAAAAATGAATTTAATTGTATATTAGTTATCGTATATCAGTGCCATCTGGTGACCATATATGGAACCACCACTCTGTGACTTGGTGGTACACATACAATGTGCACTATCTTTATCTCATGGTTGAACTATAATGCCCACAAAGACTCCTTGTGTCTCTTTATATCCCTATTTCCAACATCTGTCTCTCCCTACTTTAGGTATCGGCAGCAAGCGCGTCTTCTCTCCAACATTCACAAAGACCAGCCAGGCCACCCTGTGACCAGGGCCGCCTACTGGATCAGCTACATCCTTCGTCACCACGGTGCCAAACACCTGCGCTCCGCTGTATACGAGGTGTCCCCCTACCAGTACTTCCTGCTGGATGTGATTTTCACTGTGGGGGTTGCCTTGGCTCTGACCTACTTTGCCCTGCAACGGCTGGTACGATTGCTGAGGGGGAAGAAGGTCGAGGACCAGAGCAGAGGGGGCGGCGTCACCAGGGATGATGGTAACATGGCCAATGGACATTGCCATAGCGAGAGCATGGTCAACGGGAAACACAAACGCAATGGCTCCTTGAAAAAACTAAACTAAGAAGAAGATTAATTAATGTTTTGAATGGCCAAGTGGGACGAAAAAAAAGTTACTTAAAGGACTCAGCTCTAGGTTTAGGTTTAGCGGTTTTATAAAAGCTTTGAGAGAAAGTCATTCTTAGGTCTGTGTCGAGCGGCAACTGCTACTCAGAGCAAGCTAGGAGGATACGCAATGCATCGTGTGGGGACATAGCAAGGCATCAGGTGCTCAAAATGTGTGTGTGCGTGCATATGTGTATGAGTGCACTGAAGCAAATTTAACAAAAACTCTTAACAGCAGCTACAACAATACAACACCAAATTGGAAAGTCATTGAGGATGAAACACAGGTCATCGCAGGACATTGATTCTTCATGTGCATCTCTCCTCCAGTGGAAAGATGATGAAGAGGGAAAATCCTGAGCGCCAACCCCTTGTCCTCCGAACGAGATATTTATATATATATATATATATATATATATATAAATATAAATAGTTAGGAAAGATAAATACTTAGGAAAGATAAATACTTAGGATATATAATGTTTTTAACTTCAAACTCTGCTTTAGTGTCTGGTAAACTGTAAATAGAGGACACGTCTATTTATTACTGTACAAAGGCATTTTAATGAAGGAGCTTTTTTAACATATCTTATTTTTAATTTATTTCATGTATCAGTGGTGTGATAGCATGGTGGTAGACGTACACTCCCTCCTCGAAGCTAACATTCACACAACGTGTGATTCATAGTGGTGAAACAAACAAAGCAAAAACTGACAGCAGCTGTCATTGTAAGTCTGCACATGTCTGTCTTTCTGCAGCAGCCTTATCCACAATATTCACAGTGGTCTTGTTTTCAAACTCATCAGACTGTTGAAAATACGTTAAATTTTCCCCCTCTTCACATGGTAGTGCCAACCTGCGACTGTGCTTAGCTGTCCCGTTGTCTCTCGACTGGCAGTTGGTCCTGCTGGAGAATAACTCACCTGAACGCTGTTTGGCTTGTCAGTGTGAAAAGGGAGATCATGTTGATTTCAAAAGATTGAAAAAAAAATTATTACGACCGATGATACTGTGGATAGGCAGAGCCAGATCAGAAATGTGCTCCAGCTCTTCCAGTCAGGTGATCAGGGATGAGTCAGAGCATTATTGATTTATGATATCTTAATTCTGCATCCCTCATCTGTTCATTAATCAGTAAGGATTCGTCACTTGATTGCCAGTTTTAAGTGCTACACTTGACTTTGTACGTCAGTCCTCTGTGATTCTTATCTTCTGTTGGATCATTTCTAACATATGTTGCAAATGTTATATTACACTGTTCAGGTAGGCATTTCAGAATCCATTCGATGCTTCTCTTCTGCATAATTAAAGTCTGTTGGATTTAGATGTTGAGGTTCGAGACCATATGTCATTATATTAACTTTGAGTAAGAATGATTCACATTCTTTATGTTGCCTTTTATAATGCAGATATGTGTATGCAGTATGCTTGAATATTTGCGTGCTTGTTGTGCTTTAGATCATGAGCATGACACTTTATAATAGTTTATCAAACAACCAGGCCACACATAGTTCCATAGTTGTTCTAGCAGCAGCAAAGTTGCTAACTGCAACTACAATTGGCAACTTACCAAAGCCTCACACCTGGACAATATAGCAATGTAAATTTGAAGGAAACCGAAGAAATACTATCAGTTAACCTGTCAAAGTTGTTGAGGACTTAATATCCATGTATGATAATTGAGAAAAGCTTAACGATCTTCCTTTCTCTGTGAGCTGCAAGTACACTTGCACGGCCCAACCCAGCCCTGCTGAAAACACATTATTATTATACTTGAATCACCATCATTATCATCATCTATAACACCTTCAGTTGGTGGGTATGGTAGGTGGACCTGCAGGTGCTACACAAGCTATGAACAGGGTCTGGAGAGAAAAAAAATCTTTGTGAAGATATAGATATATATACTTTTTTTATTATTTCAGTATTAATGTTGTTATAGCCCACATAGTTAAATGTCCACCCATGCCCATCCTTTACTTCCTGCTTATGTTTCTGGTTCTGTACTCACTCTGCATTGTGACGTGTCTTTGTTCTTGTGATTTTTGTATTTCATCAGCTTGAAGACTTTCTTTGTTCTGTCGTCAATAGTGCACTTGCTTGTTCCATTTGTCCACCTCTTTGTCTTGCTCTTGGCTTCCTGGTGTATTCTGCTTTCTTTGTATTCTTGCCCCCGCCCCCATTTCAGATATCGGTACTTACTTGCTTTAAAAAAACAAACTCATATTACTTTAATTATAAAGAGTCCTCAATTTTCTTGTCATGTGTGTCCATGTTGTAAATAGAACAATGTAAACAAAATACTAATGTTGAATAAAAATGACATATTTTGTTTGCAGAGATGATTGAAACTTTTTTCTCAAATTGGATTCTGTTTTTTTTAAATATACATTTAAAGAAGACAGATGAAACAGTGAGTGAATGTGGAGAAAAGGCTGCACTGTAATTACGTACATATTTTGCTTTTCCAAGTTGGTAATTAAAAAGTACCACTTTAAAGCAAGCTTGAACAAACAAGCACATACAGTCCATGTTTTTGAGACCTGACAAGGCTGATGTTAATTACAGCAGTTGATGCTGCCATTCTCACTTTGATATGGGATGTATAGGCTTTCTGTCAGGAATTGTTACCAAGCAGCAAGTGGTTTTGTAGGTATCAAATGCTAGAACCATCTAAAGTAGCCAACTGCGCATACACATGCACACAAGCCGGGTGAATAGATAGGGTTATCTAATGCTGTATGCTTGTGCTCAGTGAGGCTGGGGTTACAAAACACCCAGCCTGGTACCCTGCCTCACTCACTGGCCCTGTTAATTATTCACACCGCCTGCAGGGGCCTGCAGACCTCACACACACACACACACACACACACACACACACTCACACACACACTCGCAGTCAAAAGCATCTGCAGGTATGTTTAATTTACGTTCTTGAAGTTGTTTTCCTTTGTTGTTGCTGGTGGCCAAATCGGGCAGTGTTCTGTTAACTGAGACAGGAAGTGGGGAAGAAATGGAGGGCAGGCCTCTGCTGATGAGCAATCTGATATCACAGAAGGAACAGTGGGCATCATTCATGGCATCCTACATTCTTTTTCAGCCACCCCTCCCTCCTCAGACCTTGTAAGTGCCTATTATCTACCTTTTCTCTCCCCCTCAAAGGAAAATCATCAGGAGCAATTAACCACTTTGTGTTTGACTAAGTGGGCTTACTGTATGGAGAAAGAGTCCGCCCTCTTTGCACTAGGTCCAAATGATGGATGTGCCATTGAGTTTGACAACAGGGTGTGCTCTCATCGTCTATACATCCACGGTCTTTATGTGAGAGTAAAGCCTTCAGTGTTTATTCATCTCTGTCAGAGCACATATATACCAGGAGCTCTACCTATGGATAAGCCCGTAGAAGTACATCATTTTGCAACTTGTTTGAGAGGATTGAAAAACTTTCCCAACCTAAATCAACCCAGAGCTAAACTGACCTTGACTGTATGTATAATGGAAAAAGAGAGAAACATCTTTCAAGAACGATTAATTCAGTGGAATGGTGAGATCATTGCAGAGTGTAAAGGAGTCTTATTTTCTTCTCAAGTGAGACTGACCTGATACATGAGTGATTTTCCTCACACTCTTAACCTACACATTTTCACATTGTGTTTCTATGAAAAAACAGCCTTGTTCCCGTGAGCAAAAAATAACCAAAGTCCTAGCATGTATTTTGGGATTTGGCTGTTCTTATTACAGCAGAGCGAGGTTCTACAGTGTGTGCAGTGTGTACTTTGCTCTTAAAGCTAAAAATATTTGCTTTTCTTCTAAAAGCACTGAGCTTGTAAGTGCTGCATGTTGTCTTGTCACTCCCAAGATAAGGACCACGTGAACAAGAATACAGTCTTCTAGCATATAATGAGAGGACCTATGATCAAAAAGGCCTCTGAAAGACTCTGCAAAAGGCTTTTCTTTGGTGCTCTTTTACTCCTTGTCTTACATTGACTTTCTTTGCCCTTTTTCAGTCCGGTGAGAGGTAGAAAGTAGGATCAGTTGTATGTTTCATGTTCTGAAAGGTAAGGATCAATAAAACTGAGGGCTGATAAAGAAAAAAAACTGGTCAGCGTAACTAGTACCATGAAAAGGTTGTTTGCATGTCAGTGAGTGCAAAGAACAAAGAGAAAGTGAGCATGGTCCTGCAGGTTACTTTTATGTCCACTAGAGGGTAGTAGTAATCCGTAATTAACTGTTTTGGTCACCTCATGCTTCTCTCCTTTTTCTTTCTATCCGATTGTTCTTTCTACCCCTCTGCTACAACCAACAGCTCCTAGACCTGTTGACTAAAATTTAAGAAGCTCTGACTACTCACGCAAAGATCTTGCTATATCAAGAGTGTATGTGTGGCTTCCTGTAGTTTCTTGTGTAGAGGCAGGCTGCTGTTGTCATTCTGGCCCAATAATATCCATCTGTAAGTCTTATTAAATCCCACCCCCCCATGCATGACACATGTGGCCCGGCCAGCAGTGCAAGCCTTTGTCGAATTAAATTCAAGCATCAGAGTGTGTGTGTGTTTGTGTGTATGTTTGTGTGTGTGCGCGCGTAAGATTTCAAATGAAAGCCTCAAATATAAGACAAAGCCACAAATGAGACGAACGGAGGTAATAAATAATTGCAACCCGCAGATATAATTGACATGTGCTAAATTTGTGCATGAAGGCCTTATGTGCGTGCATGCTTTTACACGTGTATTTATACGCGCGCGGGTATGTGTGTGTGTGTATTTGGAATAGATGGAGCCCTGTCACTGTGTCACCATGGCGATAAGAGAAGCCTGACAGCAAGGGAGAGAGAATGACAGCTTTTATATCAATCATACTGACTTATAACCACATGGCTGTGAGTGTGCCTGTAAGTTAAGGGGTTAGGAAAGGGTATTAAGCTGGAATCAAAAATAAATCAATGTCATGTGGTTTGTATGTCAACAGCTGTTGTCAGTTTGGCCTCACCTCTAGCGGTAATCTCTAAACTTCAGTGACCACACATACACACACACACATGAGATGCACTGACACACAAATAGACAGATGCCACTGTGTGTCACCCATCTCTAAGTGCCTGGACAACACCCAGAAGGAGAGAGTTGGCCAAATGTTGTCCTGGCACAGCAGTCTTTCAGCTTCTCTCTGATCTAATTCTCTCAGTCTAATTGACTTTCTGCTCCTCTCTGTATCTACTCTGAATTCCTATTCCTCCTCTCAACTTCACTTATTTTCCCCATCCTCCTACAATCTCTCCCTTCTTCCTTTTCTCGTCCCCTTTCTCTCTCTCTCTCTCTATATATATATACTCACTTTCTTTCCCTGCCTCAGAAAACATCGTCCAACCCAGGGCCTCAGTGAATCTGTAAGCTGATGCAGCGTATCTGTGAGGAATTGGGAATTCAATTGAAGAAAATCTGGCTTTTGAGTTTTCAGCCAGATATTTAATTATGGGAGTAAATTATAGCTGTGTCGCTGCAGGGACACAGTGGAGAGGTAATATGACTAAGTAAACAATAAATAAGCACTAAATAAACATAAAGTCAATGCCATGCTTTATTAGAAACATAACACCCACTGCTGCCCTTGCTAAACCCCATGCTCACTTACTTCAGCCAACAAAATCCAAACACGTTCCACTTTTTGTGTGTTAATACCTGGGAACATATCACTAATATTATCCAAAATCCTTTGCCCCACAGCGGATCTCAGACAGTAGCTGAGAGAGAGGCCAGTAGTGAGATGGAGAGATAGAGAAGGGGGGACTTGGAAGATAGTAAGATAGAAATCTAACCTCCACTGTGATTAGGCAGTGACCTCATGGGCCTGCTGTCTGCACTGATAAAGAAACAGGAAGACACACACACACACACACACACACACACACACACACACACACACACACAAACCCTCTATCCTATCCCTTATTTTGAACTCAGTAAATCATTTGATCCTTATCAGATGTTCATTCATTTAATTTCTCTCTTGTCTCTTTTGCTCTGGGTTTTCTCGCTTTTCATATGTCTGCCCCTTCTGCTAAAAGCTAGGCAAAGAGATAATCTTGCTATGACGCTGTTCTCAGAATCTATTGTTCACGCAGTCTGTTTCTTTTTCTTTGCTCCACTGAAAATGTTTTCTTTTAACTTAAGTTGAAAAAAAAAAAGTTAAACTCGCCAAATCTTCTCGGGTTCCGCTAGTCTGTAACATTTCTGCTTGATTTGAATAAAAAACTCTTGCTGATGTCATTTTGCTGATTCACCTGTGAAGACACAGAATGAAAAAATCAATAATGGATGGCATCCTAAGAGCACGGTGCATCTGAGAAGAGACAACCATGGACACCTATCTGTATTATGTGATTATGGATAACTTTCAGTCAGAGATAAGACAGTGAAACTGACACAAAATTTCACGAGCCATGCTTTTTGCTGCTGCAGTGTTCCTGAAAGCCTCATCTGATGTCAAATAACTGTGTTACCAGACTTGTCAGATATCAGATATCCGTACCGTCAAACGTAACTCATTTTAAAGTCTGGGTTAAAGCAGGGGATAACATGGTTATCTCCTCTAATACTGTATATCTGTTGCACCTAAGTATTCATGCGTGCGTGCGCATGTGCAGACAGACACTCACACACACCTCCACTGAGTCAGTCAGCAAGCTCTCCATCATTGCCAGAGGTAGCCCGGTGCTCTTTGGTTGGTTGCAAGTTGATGGATGAGTCTCCCTTGAGCAGCTCTGTTAAAGCGCCTCTCTATCAGGCGGCAGCCACATGGGCCCTCACATTTGATTAGATCCCAGTGGAAGCCAGTTGCTCCCTGTCATCACTCATACAGCATAGACCCAAGATGCAACAGAGACAGCCATTGGAACGCAGAGTTTGACACGCTGAGGAAGCCATTTCGGTGCAAAGAGAGGATATTATGTGACTCCTGTACAACTCTGTCTCACATGGGTAGCGATGCACTTGGCTAGAGAGGAGTGTGAGGGAGAGGGATACTCGTAAGGAGCAGAATGTTATTTCCATTCTTCATGATTCATCCAAGATTCTGTCAATCAAATTGCCCACCTATTCATTTAAATTACACCTGAATGAGAATGAGGACCATTACAGCACTTCAAAACTCAAAAGCCTTCTGTCGCTTTGACTCCTTCTCGCTCTCTCTCTCTCTGTTTTTCCCTCTCTCTATGTCTCTCTCTCTCGTTCATCTCCCTCCGTTGTTATTTACATGTCAATGACTTCTGTGTAAGTGCCTTTCTCTCTCTTTTTTTTTTTGTCTCCTATTTACATGTCAGTGGCTTTCGTTGTTTGATGGTGCTGCGTTGAAATGAAAGTAATTTGCTCTGTGACAGTCAGACCATTTTACCAGCTATTACTCTCATCCATTCTGGTCAGTGAATACTGATGACAATGAAACCAGGGAGCTGTGAAGAAATTTTGCATGTTAGTGACGCTGGTATACCAGCGTCACTAACATGAAAGAAAGCCATATTTGGCTTTAATGTAGTGGCAATCCTGTCCCATTCACCTCTAAAAGTGTTTTTGTTCCTTTTCTGTTGGTCTTTGTTAAACTATTCAGGCATCTGAAATCGTTCTGCAAGTTAATTGCTTTAGTGTAATGTGTCTGCGGAAATACAAGGAGAACAATTCTTTATTCTGACTTCTCATCTTGAAAGCTGTTGGACTAGTAGTGTTGTTTATTGCTCCAAAGCTGCCTGGTCACTGCAGCCTTAAGTCAGGCCTGACATTCTTCATGAACTACACAACAATGTGAAAGCCATTACACTTCCAGTAAATTGCTTTGAAAAACTTGATAGTCGCACAAAAAAAAGCAATTTCAGCATGAAATCATGGTACTTCCCAGTGAGGGGCCTGGAGATAAGTCTCAACTGATGATGCGGTTTAAAAATAAAGACTAATTTCCTTTTAATCAGCAGCATAGACTGCACCGCCCAGAGTGTTAAATCACTGTTGCAGAAGTGATTTGAGGATGCAGGGGGGAGGGGGGGGATGTAGTGGTGAGAGTGGGCTGACGTGCCCGTGGTCAGCAGCTCACATGTCTGAAAGGACAGACACACGCACACCTACTCTCTGCTTTGTTGTTTTTAAGGGTTCTGTTGGCCATTAATGATTTAGTCTTACAGGCAGGACAGAAATATGACTTCTTATGACTGAAATATTGATGGGGCTGTATGAATTATTAATAGGGCTGATTTCTGGAATAAAGATGCAGTTGACCTACTGTATTCAGAGGTGATGTACAGCGGTCCAACTGTTTTGTTCAGTGGATGGTGCTGGCGTGCGCGCTCACCTCCAAGCTTTCCTGGCGGGGGGGCAGTGGCTTTGTGAGTCTGCGACAAATACTCATCTGTTCCTCGGGATATGCATTTATGAATGAGAGAATGTTGTACTGAGGTCATCCCGCCTGTGCTGTGTTGTTTCTTCAAACAACCACATTGCCCACAGTTTGTTGGATAGTCAGCTGACAAATAAGCAGTGTATCTACTCTGCACAGAACTCCTTTGCCAAAACAACCCGCACGCTTTTAATTCTGTTTGTGTTTGTGCTGCTTCCAGATGAATGTAATTTGGCACGGTAGAGCAGGTGTATTTAGTGCAAGTCTTAGTATGCTCTTGGATCTGGCAGAGTACCGGAGTAGGAGACATGGCACATAAACAGTGAAAGCACTGCTTGTTTTGATGGCGATATAGGGTTGATTCATTTTGTTTGCGTTGGATGCATTTATCTGTTCTCGCCATATAGTTAAGTTTCAGTTTCTCTTCTAGTCTCCCTGTCTCCTTTCCTTGTTCCCTTAAAGATTCATAAGCCTTCAGGTTGTGTTTCATCACTTTGAATATTTGCAATCTCCTCCACTCTCCTGGTTTTAGTTAGTAAACCATCTCACTGGGTTTCACTGCTTGCTGGAGTTCTCAGGATTGCGATTGTCCTCTCTCAACTCCTCACCTCATTCTCATTCCTCTCTCACAAATTAGCGAGGCATTGGATTGATTTTTCACCTTCCTATTTTATCTTAACATGACCCTCTGCAGAGTATTTGACGATGTTGGGTTTTTTATGGAGCCCATGATAGATAGATATGGAGTTCTGGAGATGAGTTTGACTTGAAGCTGGAGGCAAAGGAGACAGTAATACATGCTAATGACTCGCAAAAATGAGGCCCTAGAGGTGCTCAAATAGTTTGGGCGACAGGAAAAATGTCCAGCGCAGGAATGTTTCAAGGAAGGACAAAGAACAAACAGGGATTTTTCTTAAGCGTTTAGGCCTTAGCTAACTTTGCTGGCTTGGGCTGCTTCGTCCTTCACATGGGTCAAGAGGACAGGGATGCAGGGGGGAAGGGTGAACAGATAGTATCTATCTCCTCAAGGGATGGAGGGAGGCAGAAGGGATAGAGAGGTAAGCACTCTGAGGAAATGGAAAGATGGAGGGATGGAGATAGGAGTGAGCGGTGGAGAGAGACTAGTGGGGGATGCTGGGTATGGGGAGAGATGGAAAGATTGGGAGGAGGACAAAATAGAGGAGAGGTGTTTATTCCTCTCATAGGAGTGGAGAAATATTTGTTGGATAGGATAGTGAAGGCTTGTTTATTTAGCAGCTCTGATTAGATTTGTTTATATTCAAATGTTCACCCAAATAGAAGGAGCATGTAATGCAGGAGGTGGATAAATATCTCTACGCTTACAACCATCTTTTCCAAAGCTTAATGTTTTAGAGATTCAGTTGCATTGTGGGCCACAGGGTGAATACTGGGTTTAGATGGCAGGTAAAGATGAAACAGAGTTATGGCTGTAAAGAGATCAGCTATAATCTATTGCTGAAAGCAGGGGGCTTTGAATAACATCATGCCAGTAAGTACAATGGAGGTCCGCAGATTTTGGAAAGTGAACAACTATGAGTGTATGTGTTTCTCTAAATGATGAGGGTGAATCTCAAGCCACAAGCTAATGGTTTCCATAGATTTATTGGCAGCACCAGGGGTACTGTTTTAGACAAAAGACCGGTTGTATCAGCACAGGAAAACCTGTATGGCAAAAAGTGCCTGTCGCACGTCTGACGGTGTCATCAGGCCAGCTGCCACCCTTCATTGATGTTTCGCTCCATTATTCCCGGAACATCTTGGGATGGTGGAGCAATGGCAGGGACGTCTCCCTGACGCCCCTGCAACTGACCATAGTATGCTTAAGACCCTTGCCAACCCCACGCATTATCTTTCCTCCTCAACCAAAGCCAGAAACTCCCTTTCTCTGCTTCCTCAGCTAGCTCCCTTATGGTCTTCCTCAACTTAGCCCCATTTATGCCCATGGTCTTTAGGAAGCACTTAAGACCATTTCGAACTGGAGCTTTGCTGTTCTTCACAAGCTGATCTGACGAGTCCCTCAACTCTAGAACGAGTCTCGTCTTCTCCTGCTTGAACCCCAGGCTGATAGACTTCAGCGGCAACTGCAGTATGTTCTTCCCAAACAGACCAACACCTGTGAAGCATCGCGGTAGGCCTAGCCACTTTCTGGTAGCCATGTGTTTGTCAGAAAGCTCGGCTGTGTACAGTCTCCCCAAACTCCGGATAGGTTGTTCGATCAGCAACGGGATTCTTTCTCCACTTATGGTAAAAGAAATTACATCATTCCTGATTCCTTTCCTGATAAAGAGACTACAAGACTTGGCTGGCGTTATTTCCATCCTGGCCTATGCGAGGAGTTCTTCAAACCTTTTGAGGAGTCGGCAGTGCAGGCCGCCGTCTGAAGAAGGCTTGTGACGTCATCCATATAGCTTCTCAAGGCTGGCAGCCTCAGACCAGATGATAATCGGACTCCTATCACCATCTGCCTTGCACCAATTGCAATATATCACCTACTCAACCAGCCTGCAGACACTAGACTTCCACCAGATCTGTCTGAATGGCTGTCGGGATAAAGATGGGAATTGTGTATGAAAATGAGAATGATGGGCTGTTAGGGAACCAAAACGTGCTAGTTAATAATGTAAGTGACAGAAAAAACAGGTTCAGTAAAAACACAACTGGTGTTTGGTGGCCAACTCTACCCATGGATATTGGATATGCCTCGCTATGACCACCTGTGAACAGAGCATTTGAAGCCTTTAGGCAAAGTACTTGTCTCTTCAACAATAGTGTTTTCATAACCAGCCAACTGGGAGGAGATCTAAAGAGAGAGGCAGGAGCACTAATCAATAGGAGAGGGCGGACCGGTGTCAAACGGCAAATAAACAAACAAGCCATTATCCTGACACACCTACACAAACACACACACACACACACAAAAGGATATATACAAATGCAACGCCAGAGACACACAAAGGCACACTCTTGGTAAATGTATGATGAAAACTGAGGGTTAATGTGCATGATTGTATGCAAGTGGCAGAACAGAAACTAACTCATTCCTATTCATACTGACTCTCTCCACCGATTCTGTGTGTGCGTGCGTGTTTGTGATCTATTCACATGCAAACAGGCTGACTATGTGTGTGTGTGTGTCTGTGTGTTAGCTTTGCAAATGCATGATAAATGTGAGTGAGTATGTTTCTTTTTTCCTGGGCAGGCAAAAGACGGTGCAAATGAAAGAAAAGAGGGAGCAGAGGAGAGTGTGAAGCTGGTGTAAACACTGATATTACTGTATTGATCAAAGCCTCATATCTGGTGGCAGTTAGAGGGCCCACGGGTATGACTCCATGTGTGAGCGTGTTAAAGTGATCTGTGCATCATCTGTTGTGTATACATGTGTGCATTTGTCTATGTGTGTGTGTGCTTTATCTATCTCCGTCAACAATTTCTGTGTGTGTGTGTGCGTGTGTGTGTGGAAGTTTGTTCTGGGCAGCGCTGGTGACAGAGTGAGGGAGAAGGAGAAGTGCTATTGATTTTTAGCCCGGCCATGCTAGAGAAAGATCTGTTTGGGTGGAACTGTGATTACCTCTCTTTCTGACCCCTCTCTCTCTCCTTACCCTTTCACTTAGCATACATGCAGTATCTATCTATCTATCCAACATCTCACTCGTCTCAATCGTTAGGCCTAAACAAAGCGTGTGATGTGCTCTCGTTGTCGTCTATTTCTGGATGCCAGCACGTCTGGGAGACAATGTGTTTCAAAGTTTTTGAAGCTTAGAAACAGTGTGTTTATATTCTAAGTATACCACACTTGCCACATTGGGATTTTGTGTGTGTGTGTGTGTGTGTGTGTGTGTGTGTGTGTGTACTTTCTAAAACAATGACAATAGTATGTGAGGTTTTAAAGGATAAGGAGTGAATCAGTTGCCTGGTTACCAGAATCTGTTTGTTGGATTGTAGTTTGCATGCATACAATTGCAGACGCACACATTACCACACCCATGTACACTCTTCTGCCACTTTATTTGGTGTACCTGTTCAATTGCTTGTTAACACAAATAGCTAATCAGCCAATTACATGACAGCAGCTCAATGCATTTAGGCATGTAGACATGGTCAAGACAACTTGATGAAGTGCTCTTGAAAACTCATCTCTTCCGAGAACACTTTCTCTTATAACACCTCTAACTCCTGATCTCTAACATGCACTTCCAGTGCTCTTCTTCTTCTATCCTCTTACAATTACCCTGTATTGATTGCACTTTTTAACTCTTACTTGTTTCCCTAGGTATTTACCCCATTGATGCGATTTGTGGTATTAGCTCTTAGTAGTATTTATTAGTGCTCTTACTACTATGTATTGTCAGATGTAGTTCTCGTGTTGTATTTGATGCTTTGTCAATGCTTGTATGTTGTTCCTCAAATGTAAGTCGCTTTCGATAAATGCGTCTGCCAAATGAGTAAATGTAAATGTAAGTATAAACCAAGCATCAGAATGGGGAAGAAAGGGGATTTAAGTGATTTGAATGTGGCATGGTTGTTGGTGCCAGATGAGCTGGTCTGAGTATTTCAGAAACTGCTGATCTAGGGTAAAAATGCCTTGTTGATGTCAAAGTTCAGAAGAGAATGGGCAGACTGGTTAGAGATGACAGAAAGGCAACAATCAACTCAAATAACCGCTCGTTACAACCACGGTATGCAGAATACCATCTCTGAACGCACAATCCATCAAACCTTGAAGCAGATGAGCTACAGCACCACACCGAGTGCCACTCCTGTCAGCTAAGAACGGGAAACTGAGGCTACAATTCACCCAGGCTCACCAAAACTGTACAATAGAAGATTAGAAAAACATTGCCTGGTCAGAATCTCGGATTTCCGCTGTGAAATTCAGATGGTAGGGTCAGAATTTGGCTTAAACAACATGGAAGCATGGGTCCATCCTGCCTTGTATCAACCGTTCAGGCTAGTGGTGGTGTAATGGTGTGGGGGATATTTTCTTTGGGCCCCTTAGTAAAAATTGAGCATTGTTAAACGTGTCAGCCTACCTGAGCATTGTTGTTGACCATGTCCATCCCTTTATGACCACAATGTACCCATCTTCTGATGGCTACTTTCAGCAGGACAATGCACCATGTCACAAAGCTCAAATCATCTCATACTGGTTACTTGAACATGACAGTGAGTTCACTGTACTCCCTCCACACAGGGATGAAAGCAAAATGCACGTCATATAACGCTCGGTGGGAAAACATTGAGCTGCAGCACAGACCTCTCCTCTCCCTTCCAAACACTATCTACCCTCCAGGCAGTCAATGGACATAAAGTTGTTACTGTGATGTAGAGACAGAGCTTAGTTAAAACTTTATGAAAGATAAATTTATTACAGATTAATAACTCACCGCTCTGAAACTACAGTTCATGTTGCTAAGCTGGTAAGGGGATATACAGCTGAACCAAAGCTGTGTTTATCGGCTTCTCACAACCTGCCCTTCTCTGCTTCTGATTGGCTAGAAGTCCTTAATTAGGAACTGCACATATGCAACTCCCAACAAAGATCATGTAGAGGCAAGATGTATCACTCCGTAGATAAAACGAAGCGTCCAACACACAGGATGAAAAGAGGAGCTGCAGCAATGTGCAGTATGACACAAATATGGTGTTTTTTGAAAATGAACCCATGTTAACCTGTTCTGGTACAACCCCTAAAATAATAATAATAAAAATTAATAACATTTATATAGTGCTTTATCATGGAAACTCAAAGCGCTTCACAGTGAAGTGGGGGGGGGACTCACCTCAACCACAACCAATGTGTAGCAGCCACCTGGGTGATGCACGGGAGCCATTTAGCGCCAGAACGCTAACCAAACATCAGCTTGAGGTGGAGAGGGAGGGAAACATTGAGCCACTTACTATGGGGATGATTAGATGGATAGATGGTGAAAGCCAGGTTGGGAATTTTGCCATGACACCGGGGAACCCGCTACTCTTTGCGACAAGTGCCTTGGGATCTTTAATGACCACAATGAGTCTGGACCTCAGTTTAACGTCTCATCCAAAGGATGGCATCTCGTACAGCACAGAGTCCCCATCACTGCACTTGGGATCTTCTTATTAGGACAAGAGGGAAGACTGCCCCCTACTAGCCCACCAACACCTCTTCCAGCAGCATCTTAGCTTTCTAAAATATCTAATTTGTTACAAACTATAGAGTTCTACCACTAATGAACATTAAAGTAAATAATGTATAAATTGTGGGGGCCAGTGAAACAAAACTATAAAAACGGGTTCTGAAACCGAGACCGAAACCGCAACACAAAAGTCCACGGTCTAGTGCCGCGTTTCCGAGAGACAGAACCGCAACACACCCATTCTCCGGACAGTCAAGCTCTCATTAAGACATTGTAACTGTGGCGGCTGCACCGGCCTGTGGGAGGGGTAGGGCAGTAACGGTCACCCGTCATTCAGTTTTCAAGAAGGCCGCATGTGCATCGAAACCGAAACTAATGATAGTGAGTGACATCTGCAGTGGTGCATTCACTGTCGCTCCGTAATGTAAAATTCCCACCTTGTCCGCTTAACGTAATACCAGATAACATCTCTCTCTGTAAAGTATATATCAAAATCAGTGTATTTAAAGTTAGTGCAAGCTGTAGGCCACGAAGAATCAAGGCAGTTCTGAAGGCAAACGGGGGATCCAATCCTGGCAAGGTGTACTCTAGCAAGGTGTACCTAATAAAGTGGCCAGTCAGTACAGTCAGCATATATATATATATATATATATATATATATATATATATATATATATCCATCCATCCATCCATCCATCCATCTTCATCCGCATATCTGGGGTTGGTTCATGGGGGCAGCAGCTCTAGCAGGGGACCCCAAACTTCTCTTTCCGAGCCACATTAACCAGCTCTGACTGGGGGATCCCGAGGCGTTCCCAGGCCAGTGTGGAGATATAATCTCTCCACCTAGTCCTGGGTCTTCCCCGAGGTCTCCTCCCAGCTGGACATGTCTGGAACACCTCCCTAGGGAGGCGTCCAGGAGGCATCCTTACTTAAAATGCCCAAACCACCTCAACTGGCTCCTTTCGACGCAAAGAAGCAGCAGCTCTACTCTGAGCTCCTTGAGGATAGCTGAGCTTCTCACCCTATCTCTAAGGGAGACACCAGCCACCCGTTTGTACCCGCAATCTCCTTCTTTCGGTCATGACCTAGCTTTCATGACCTTAGGTGAGGGTAGGAACGAAAATTGACCGGTAGATCAAGAGAACGGTGTGGTAAAGCGAGTGCAATACCGCCCCCGCTGCTCCGATTCTCTGGCCGATCTCCTACTCCAGTCTCCCCTCACTGGTGAACAAGTCCCCAAGGTACTTGAACTCCTTCACTTGGGGTAAGGCCTCATTCCCTACCTGGAATTGGCGCTCCACCGGTTTCCTGCTGAGAACCGTGGCCTCAGATTTAGAGGTGCTGATCCTCATCCCAACCGTGAGAGCTGAGGGTCAAGGACCGATGATGCCATCATCCGCAAAAAGCAGTGACAAGATCCTAAGCCCACCAAACCACAACCCCTGCCCACCACGACTATGCCTTGATATCTTGTCCATGATATCACAAACAGGATTGGTGACAAAGCTCAGCCCTGGCGAAGGCCAACCCTCACCTGAAAAGAGTCCGACTTACTGCCGAGTACTCGGACACAGCTCTCGCTTTGGATGTACAGGGATTGGATAGCCCTGAGAAGGGTTATAAGATGAACATCACAAGCCACAAAGAGCATTACCCCCCGTGGAGGATAAGGCTAGAGGCCAAGATCAAGGCAACACGAAGAGAGGTTAGTCAGCTCTAAGAAATACAATAAGCTGTCGATACCTGAGGCTCTTGAGACTGCCAAACAAAGACTTACTGCTCTGGCTACCCGCCTAAAGAGATACAAGGGAGAAGCAGAAGCCAGGAGAATAAACTGGATATTCTCCACCGAACCATCCAAAGTGCAGGGTAATAACACAAGATCAGATCCACCCAGGGCTGAGAATGAACAGTACTGGAAGAACATATGGGAGAAAGAGGCATCCCACAACACCAATGCTCAGTGGCTAGTGGATCTAAGAACATATCACATCTCCCAGAACAAGATCCAGTAACCATTACAACGGCAGACGTCCAAGAAAGAGTGGCAGGTATAAAGAGCTGGACAGCACCAGGCCCTGACATGATCAACACCTACTGGTTGAAGAAACTAACTGCACTCCAGGAACGCCTGGCAGCACAAATGAACCAACTGCTGATGGATGGGACCCACCCAGAATGGTTAATCCAAAGACAGACAGTTCTGATCATGAAGGATCTCCAGAAGGGAACAATCCCATCCAACTACCGGCCAATAACTTGCCTCTGCACAACATGGAAGCTCCTGTCAGGCATCATAGCGGCTAAGATGAGTAGGCACATGGCTCAATACATGGACAGGGCCAAGAAGGGAATGGGCAGTAATACCAGGGGAGCCAAGCACCAGCTACTGGTTGATAGAGCAGACTGCAAGACCACAGCAGACCAATCCATGCACCACCTGGATTGACTACAAGAAAGCCTACGACTCATACATGGATACTGGAAAGCCTGGAAATGTACAAGATCAACAGGACACTAATAGCTTTCATCAAGAACTCAATGGGGCTGTGGAAAACAAGTCTGGAAGCCAACTCAAAGCCAACTGCACAAGTCACCATAAAGTGCGGCATATACCAAGGTGATGCACTATACCCGCTGCTGTTCTGTATAGGCCTGAACCCCCTCAGCCAGATCATCACAAGGACTGGCTACAATAGCGGTTCCGAAGTGGAACAACCATCAGTCACCTCCTCTACATGGATGACATCAAGCTGTATGCCAGAAATGAGCGAGACATCGACTCACTGATGCACACTACCAGGATCTACAGCAACGACACTGGAATGTCGTTCGGACTGGACAAGTGTGGTCGCATGGTAGCAAAAAGAGGGAAAATGGTCAGAACCGAGGGGGTTGAACTATGAGGAGGCAGCAAGGAATTCCACCACAGCCAAATACCTACAGAGAGTAAAGCAGGTCCTGAAAAGTCAGCTGAATGGGAAAAACAAGATCCGAGCCATCAACACATACGCCCTGCCAGTCATCAGATACCTCGCTGGTACAATAAACTGGCCAAAGGAGGAGATAGAGGCTACTGACATCTAGACAAGAAAACTTCTCACAATGTATGGAGGGTTTCACCCCAAATCCAGCACCCTGAGACTGTACACCAACTGTAGCGAGGGAGGCAGAGGGTTAGTGAGTGTCAAGACCACTGTCCAGGATGAACTGCCAAAGATTATTTCTATTTATAGAAATATATACAGAAACAAACAGCGTAGCCTCCACCACTCAACTACCATAACATTAAACACACTGCCGTAACCCAGGAGAGGGCAGTGAATAACGGGAGGGTTAGCAAGTCTGGTCATGAATGTTTTCAAAAGAGAAGTGACGAGGGATAATTTTATTATTATTTAAGTCATGTAATTGACATGACAAATGACCAACTCACCTTGAACACTGAGTGAGAGAGCTACCAGAACCTACTCTTCGTAGCTGTTTCTGCATGCTCAAGTAGACTCCGGTCAGCTGATGTTTTGTTCTGTGTTGTGGCAGTGTTTTGAACAAGGGAGCTGCAGAGCACCCTCTGGTGGGCAAACTATGCAACACTCATGACATGAGGGAAGGATCCAACTCTGTTTCTTTTTTAATAGTGCCAATTTATCTGCAAGTAGCTTATATTGGCTGACAATATCTGCACAACGAAAAATCGGTCAGGCTCTACATACAATAATTTTTTTATTGTCAGAAAGCATGAACGTAATAAATAAAACATGCCCCATTTACTTTGCCAAACTTAATCCTGACTGCTAAGTACGCATTCTGAACCCAGATCAGCATGCATCTGTCTGTCCTCACATCTGTCTGTTTCTCTGTTCGCCAGCTTGCCAGTCCTCCTCTCGACCTGTTAGAATGGAACAGACGGCAACACAAAGGCAATCTGTGTTTCTCAGTGTGCGCAGTGAGATAAACAGATAAATGATTAGTTGCAATAGAGGAGAGGGAGTCTTAGTGTCATCATTATGAGGGAGAGATGGATCGGGATTAAAAGAGCGGCATTGTGTCTAACAGATTATTGGGTCTTTGTGTGTGTGTGTGTGTGTGTGCCTTCTTGCATGTGTGGTTGGCTGGTTTTCTCATTACAGGATTAAAGAGCATCTGGTTCAGTGTTCCTACTCAACCCTGGCATTCAAAATCACGGGGGAAATAATACACTGTTGTCTCATATAGGTGTACTGCATGTGCTCGTCCATGTGTGTGTCCATCTGTGTTCCATCTATGTTCGTGTGTGTGTGTGTGTGTGTGTGTGTGAGTGTGTGTGTGTGTGTGTGTGTGTGTGTGCACATGACACATACATGAGTGTGCATGTCAACTGGGAGAACAGATATGGATTGAATGGAACTGGACAACAGCAGAAATTAAATTGCTGTGTCTAGAGGCTGTGTCACAGAGAGTGGAGAAGCTTGTATTGTGGGCTCTGTGTGTGAAAAACTCAAATCTACTTCTGGTTATATAATGAAAGGTGGACTGCAAGGGGCTTAGCTGGATCTGTTAGTGAATACAAAGCCAAGAAAGTGATGGGAGATGCAGAGAGAGAGGTGGAAGGAGACAGAGAGAAGGGTACGAAGAATACTTGTGGGATAGACTTATAGCTAGCGATAGATAGATAGATAGATAGATAGATAGATCAATAGATCGATAGATCGTTAGATCGATAGATAGATCGATCGATCAATAGATAGATAGATAGACATTATTGATTTTCTGTCTAATTGGCCCATTGTGGGATATGGCAACACAGGGCACAGGCAAATCAACAGGTCTCCAAGCAGTTTAACAGTTGACACTGACCCACTTAAATAATCTGTTTTTTCCTTTTGCTATGGCTACTGTCGGAGGTGACATCTGTTTTAACCAAGGGGTGTTTGGTTTCCCAAGCTGCACTCCCATCTCAAAAGCAGTGTTCAGACTGAAGCATATTTTAGAGGTGGAGCAATTGTATGTAAAGTGAATTCACAGGCGCAATTGAGTACAGACAGATGGAAATTCTCTCTGGGCGATTTTGTTTGTATCGTGCACACGCACAAGGATGCACATCCCGACCTGCGGGTAGTGCCATTTTCATGCTCTTCTACTGATTGGCAGTTGGTAGTGGTAATGCGGCAAGAAACATCACAAAGAAAGAATTATACTGCAAGAAAGTAAACATTGGATGCAAAGTAGGATTTAAAACATTTCCAGACATTTGGTTTGTAAGTATTTTATAAGGAAATGCAATCAGTATGTTTGTTACAAACAATTTGTTTTTGTGAGTACACCAAATGTTAACATACATTTTTTTTGTTTACAAGAAAACTCCATACAGCAGCTTTATTGAACGCACAGGGATAAAGAGATAACAAGAAGAGATAGCTCTGGAGGAAAACGATCTGGTGTACCAGGTACGTTTTAAGATTACTTGGCTTTTAAACTCTCACATAAACACAGCACAGATAGATACAGCTAACATCTGGATAGTGGGTACGTTGTGCTGTTTAGGCGAATAAACACAGACTATAAAAACACTGCAGTTGTCAAATTTGCATTAATAATGCATGGGGAAAATAGGCTTTGTGTTTAGTTTGAACACATTTTGAAGCTATGGTAGGCAATGTTGGAGAAACTAGCAAGAGACTAGATTTTAGACTATACTAGATTTTGAAATGAATCTCATCTTCATCTCCCATCAGGCCTAACTCCAAAGAAACTTCCTCAAAACATATATATTCATGCTCAGTGAGTACAGGGCAGAGTGTGCACATGTAGGCAGGTAGGTAAACAGGTAGGTAGGCCAGCCAATCATTTCATACAGGTGGAATTAAATGATTGGACGTGCTTATTATAGCCACAGATACTAGATTTTTACTTTTTTTGTGTCAGAGCATTTGATTTGTTGATTTATGTCAGGATGTAAAGAACATTTCAACAATTATAAGAATGAAAGAAGGGTATAAAATAAATTGTATACCCTAGCTTTAAAGAAAGTAACATCCTGGGTTGCTAATTTTATTGTCCGGCAGTATTGCCAAATTTAATTTGGGTGTCTAAATACTTAATGTAAAATGCATGCACTATGCCTTCAAAATTACCCACTATGGAATGAAAGCCACACAGCCATACAGTTGTGACATCGCACAAAGGATCTGCTCCGAACAATTTGTTCCAATTGTGCTTTTTAATCACATACAACAAGAGTACCTGCTTTATGATTTACCACTGTTGACAGTTATAATGTTATGAATGGTTTGAGGTAACACTTTGTGTTAGCAGCATGTTTCTGTGTTTGGCTGTTGGTTGTTTTCTAAATGCCATGCATGTGTCAGATTGGTGAAGATGTTTGTCTTTTGTCTATGTGAATGTGTTATCTTTATGTGCAGTGTGTTGAGATCTCAGGGCCACCGAAAACTCCTCCTATGAAGCATTCACAATTGGTGTTGTGGTGTCCGAACAATAATGCTGCGATGATGTGTTGAGAAGAAATCCGCTTGACACTGTTCTTGATCATAAAAGTTTATTACATCAAGGAATTCAGCATCAATTA
>NC_060153.1:12130243-12140188 GCF_021292245.1 Micropterus dolomieu | reverse complement strand
CAGCATCAATTACAAGCTCTGCAGCAGCTTGGAGAGTGACCCAGCCCGATGGCCACTCTGTCTTTCTGTACATCAAACATCGCTTATATAGGGTGTGTTTAGGTGTATGTTAGATACCATAGAAGGGTTCAGTACTATTCTGAGGTAACAAAACAAGAGGTCAGAGATCAAATTCTATAGAAGGGTTCAGTCCCTACATAACCACCAATCACTACTCTCCCCTTAGGAGGTCACTGACCCTCTGTCCTGCTGCTACAGTGCTATTTTAAACTGTAATGGTCAAATGCACATATGTTATACACCACAGTGTATAAACAGTTATTGAATAACTGATGACATAATATAACAGAGTTGTTATTATATATCTAATTTTATGTTTTCATGTGTTTTGAACATTATGTATATAAATTGTTTTGAAAGTGCTGATGAATGATTTGTACATGTGTGCAAATGGTTAATACAAGTTTAATGGTGCATTGTAAGTTATAGAATCATTCATTAATTGGCTATACATTAGTAATGGATGCTATGGATGCTTTGTTATAATTGTTTTACAACTGCGTTAGAAAAAATTATGTATGCAACTCAATAAAACTACATTAAATGCAAATAATACCATTTATGAGTGTTATTTAAAGATTTTAAGACAGGTAGGACAAATAGAATGTGCATTTCATAAATGTATAAATTGTATTTTCATTTGTGACTGACACAACAATAATAAATCATAGTGACTGCGTGTTGATTGTGGTGTTGGGCTAATAAGAGTTTATGTCAGTGTATCTATGTGTTTGTGTATGTGTGTTTATTGCCGGCACTTCTATTAATCAGAACCTATCACTTGTGCCTAATGGAGATAGATTATCAAGCAGAGGGACGTGACTGTCCCTAGAGAATGCCTGGTTTCAGTGTGTTTGTGTCTGTGTGACTGTGATATTCTAAATACCCCAATAACTACGTGATTTTCTGCTTGACTACTAGAGCCACCATCGTTTGTGTCACCTGCCCCCGATAAGGAGGGCGAGGGTGTGTTTCTGGAGACACGGAGGTTAAGCACACTCATTTATTACACTCTGTGTGTGTGTGTAAACATTGTGTGTGTATAATTAGCCGAGACTATGCTTGCTGGCGTACTTCACATTTATTTCCCAAACAAACAAGACTTTTAGGCACCTGTACAGGCTTCTTCTACATGCCTGGAGGTAGAAAAGAGTTTGCCACCAGCTGCAGCAGAAGGCTTTAATCCCTCAGATACACCTATATTATCCTCTCAGCTCAGGATAAAATATCAGCTACATACTAATATTTCTCCCCTGCTTCCTTGAAACGGCTCCTCGGCATACCTCTTGGCCTCGTAATATCTTGGAAATGTTTCAGGTGTATTCAGCCGAGCAAAATTACCACATCAAAAGGCTACAAACTGCAGGCCACATTAATTCAGCAGAAACAATATAACGTGAATGGTTAAGTGACAATAATAGACCTAAACAAACTCCAACTGATCCTTGCCACGCATAATTCCATACTGACACGCTCTCACAAGGAAGCGCACGCTTGTGCATTCCCATTTTACTTTCATTAAGTATCACTTAAAATGGATGAGAGCTCTCATTTCATGGAGTACTGCCACAGACTTGAGACAGACACACCCTCATATAAATATTCCTCAGCAGTGTTATTAGTATAGAGAGGGATTCTTGGGACAACAGACCGATAATCTGCTAAAACACTTCCATTACATGCTTTCCAGAAGTCAGAACAGCCACGTGAGTTGAGATAAAATCTTACATCACAAAAAAAGAAAGAGAGAGATCAAATGCAAGTGAGAGTATAAAAAAAATCATCAAAATCAGAGCTAAAGATGATCATTTTTGTACTTTGACAATTGCTTTGATGGCTGCACAGAAAGGATGAAAATGTAATGCAATGTCCCCCGATGTTATTCGGACCGCAGATGCCATTTGAAGGTCAGCTGAAACAACAACTAAGTTTTCTCGTCTCTAAGGGAACAAAATACCCAAATAACAGCCTCCTTGCTTATTGTTCCATCTTCGTCTTTCTTCTATTGATTGTCAGCTGTCTTCTGGGTAGTCAGACTTGCTGATGACCTTTAAATTGTGTGTGTGTATGTGTGTGTGTGTGTGTGTGTGTGTGTCATTACCTGTGTCCAGCTGCAGCATGTGCTCTTTTTGTGTTCTGTCATGTTATCATATTTTCTCCTGTTCTTCTCATCGATTACCTGTCATCAGGCCGAAAAGTGGACTTTTGTTTTACCAAGTTAGCAAGTAATGTGTTCTCTCTCCTTCCCTGTCTCACTCGTTGTCTTTTTCTTTCCCTCTCTCTTATTTCTAAAATATAAGTTTCTCTTATAAGTCCTCTATCATGTCAGTCTTTACCTGGTTATTTTTATCTGTCTGGACCTTTATGCAGTTTATGGTCTGGACTTTCACACTATTCCTTGTGAAATATTCAGTAGTTGTGGTTCTTTGTTGCCTCCCTTCAGCTGCAAGGATGTTTGACGAGGTTGCGTAACTTATTAAAAATATGGTTATATCTGTTTCTTTTTTCAGAGCGGTATAGTGCCTCGTGTCCTGGAAAGTGAAATCACATCAGATCTGTCATAGCACATCTGTTATGCATGGCTTCGTTTGTTTGTGCCTTTGTGTGTCTGTGCATGCGGGTGTGTGCATACGTGTGCACCTCACATGTAATGTCGGTGGTACGCATGGCTGAGCGCGGGCCGGTTCTCTTGCTGGGATGCTAAATGGCAGAAGAGGAGAAGGTTAAGTAGGAAGGTCAACAGAGCAGAGGGGGTAGATATCCATCACAGAAACCAATACATTTCCGTGGACTCCATGGGTATTTATTTTTATTTCTATGGAAAAGAAGACACTTTCTGCAGGTAAGCTGGCAGCCTGCCTGGGGCCAACTTGACACATCCTCTGCAGACATTTGGAGGAGAACATAGAGCCCCGAAGTAAACAAACTGACTGGGCAAATCAGCTTGAAAAGTTGTTTGCTTGCAGAAGCAAGTTTATTTATTCTTTCAAATAAGGGGTCATTCTGTCAAAGTTATATATAGGTAAACAAGTTGATTTTTTTTTTTCATTAAAGGCACTGGAAATACACTTGACTAACATTTAAGGTCAAAACAGAGTGTCAGTGGATTTTTCTCCCACTGTTGAAACCAGTTAGCCAATGAGACAGACAATGTTTCCATGCTCAGCGTCAGCTGTTCTTGGTGCAAATGTGGTCATTAAAAGATTATTTTGGTATTTTTAAACGTGGGCCCCATTTAGACATATTTTGGTGTCAAAATGACTATTATACAAAAAGGCTTGGAGTCCATGCAGTAGATGGCTGTAAACCGGCTGCCTGTGAAAATTACGCCCACAAAAAGGGCTTATTTTTGCCACTAACAGGCTCAGACTGTTACACTAGGTGTCTAACAACATCACGGAAAAAGGATCCCTACAAGTGACTCCCGTTGACACCCTTTGTTTTTGACAAGAAACTGGTGCAACAAACTCCCCTTTCCACCGTCGTTTTCTGCAACTTTCTTGCGAGACTTCTGTTGTTGTTAAAAAACAAAGGGTGTGACCGGAAGTCAGTGGTAGGGATACTTTTCATGATGCTGTTAGCCTTAACAGGGGAGGAAACGCCTTAGCATATATTCAACTTTATATTTATTCTGACACTTTTTTAACATTCAGTACATACTTGAGGTATCCTTGATTTGAATGATAATATTTAGGCACATATGACATCAAAGCTTAATGGGTCTGTGACTTGTGGGGGGGAAAAGGGGAGCAGTCAGATACTCCTGATATATCCTCAGCCTTCAGAGTATCCATATCAGTTACGGACCAGTCATGCTATAATCAACAGATCCAGAGGGAGTCAGGCCAGTCTGATTACAGCAGCCAACATGTGTGGTTCACTGGTTTGAATGAAGGGTCAAGGATTCTGAGAGTGAGATAAGCTGTTCGCACACCACTGGTTTCATTTCATTAAAGTCAAGTGAAATGCATTTTAAAGCACATTTTAAAACAACCCATGTTGACCAACGTCCTGTACAGACAGAGCAGGTAGCTAAAATCACAAATAAATGAAACATCGACATAAACGTTAGTGCACACGGATCATAGGCACAAGTCAAAATTTGGCCACATCAAGAAGATTCAAATGCTTGTGAATAAAAGTATGTTTTGAGCCTGGAGTTAAAAGAGTCACGCAATTGACACTTTTTACATGCCCCCACACTATACATCAATTTTCTCACGCATTGGAAAAACTAATGTAGTCTATAACTGATATCATTGACTCGGCGCTGATCAGCTGATGCGACACCGGCAGGAATCAAGCGAACCCGCGCTTGCGCAGTGAGCGGCAGACAGTTCGTGATCGGGTAACGTAGCTGGTAGAGTTTTGCAATATAAAAATGTATAATCTGAAGCACAGCCTTGCTCAGGTGCTTCTTTGCTTCTTTGTGGTGAAGTGTTTTCAGTTAGTTTAGTTTTGCACAGGTCATCTATACAGTCCACAACGGGTTCTGTGTCTGTCTGTCTGGGATTCTATGATATGATCGATCATATCAGCAGAGCAAGTAATGAACAGCAGATTATAGGGTGGGGCGATTTTGAAAAATATTATGAATTGTGATTAAATGATGACGTTCTAATTCTCATAAAAATCTTCCTGGAGATGTCATATTACACAGATATGTGGGATAGATGCAAAACGTTTTGAACATTCAGTCCAGGAGTTTCTAATTAAAATGAATTAATTTATCCTTGAGGTGAAAAGGTGCCACATTTAAAGAGGAACTTCCCCAGACAAAGACACAAAGAGGAGGGAACACTAAATCCATCCATCCATCCATCCATACATCGTCAGGAAGACTAAATCATGAAAGAAAAAGAAATACAGAATGATTGAAATACATTCACCTACTGAATTATATTCTGGTACATTTTATATCTTAAATTGTCACCTGCTTCCTGAGTTTTATGTTTCCATTGACATAGCATAGATAAAAACATTTCCACCATAAATTGATGCAGAAAAAGCAGGAATTGGTGCAGAAAATTTCACCAGAATGCAGTGTTCACCAGAATAAGTGTTTAATACTAAAAATTTGCTGAGGGAGGACCCCCCAGACCCCACCTCTAAATAAGTGGCTCCGTTGCTAAAGGAAACCTATTTACTTACAGTATATGAACTAGCCTGTAATATTCCATACATTCTCTAGAATTAAAAGAAATACATTCTCTGGTTTTGACACATAGATTCTCGGGGGAAGTCCCCCAATACATGGTTAGGTTGGTTGAAATTAAGGCTATCATATCTGGAGGTTGGCAAGTATCCTGATCACACTGATCTGAGCATGATTATTGACTTGGCTTTTCACCTACACATACATGTGGCTGTGGCATGCAGTGTTAAATGACACAGAAGGCCTAAAATGAACCGACCTCCAATACCGGATCTCACTCCAAACTAAATTGCAAAAGGTGGCAGCCCTGTGCCTGTGCTTGAACTAATGAGCGAGCCAAAACAGACACCGACACACATGAGACAGTAACCCGATTTCTTCACATAGGAAGCAGCATAAAGGCTGTCAGAGGTAACAGAGAGAGCTGAGGAATAGTTCATTTTTCTGTGAGGTTACAACCCGTTTACAAATAAGCAACTAAAAAGTGATTAATTTTATTAAAAAATATGTATAGCCCCTTTAGTTGACTAATCATTTTAGTCCTAATATGTACTGTATACGTTTTGCTCTTATGTTTTCAAATAGTTTATTCTACTTTTCAAATCAAATTCAAAATGAAAATGTCCTCAATCCAGGTGAAATAAAACACATTATTTTTTTCCCTCTCATACCTTCTTCTCTCTCCTGCAGTCAAGCAACCCATTCTGTCCCCCATTTCTTTACTTTATCTCTCTCTACCTCCCTCCCACATGCTCTGTCACTACCCTTCTTCTGTTTTTTATACCTCTCTCTGCTTCTGTTCTCCTCTCTTCTTCACCTCCCGTCTCCTCTGCCTCTAACACCTCTTGTCATTATGGCTAACTCCAGCTATGACAAGCCATGGCTTGATCTATTTCTATCTACTTTCAGACAAGCGTTACAAACACACCAACTGTTCATGAGTGTGTGTGTGCGTGTGTGTATTTGGGGTCGGGGTGGGGGTAGGGGACATCTCTGTGCATGCATATTAACTACATGTGTGCCCAGCAGCCGTTTAGTTTGAATTTGACCATAAACATTAAAACTTACATTGACAACATATGTAGTACATTGTCACTGTGTTGTTAGATGTTTCTGGATATAGCAGCAAACAGCAGAATGGTCCTTGATATGGAGACAACAATGGTGAGGTAGCTACTAGTCAACAAATGCACAGTCCATCACAATGGAGACAACTGACAACTTAAAATAAAACTGTATAACTTGTTCTATTGAGTATGATTGTTAAGGACATGTCTACACCTTTATAACTCTAACGTTAAATTCTGGCTTGAAATTACCATGATTACATCAGCATTTCATGGTTAGAAGTGATTAACTCCAGTGTTTAGCTTCAGAACACCTCAAGACATGTTACTGTCAGCAATGCCAGCCCCCCCTCTGATAGTGTGAGTCCTGTGGAAATAGTTCCTCAGGTGTTATGGTACTGTGTTGTTAATGATTATGTGAACTATGGACTATGGATGATAGGTGGGTACATGGGGAAATGTTTGCTTACATGCAAACTGCAGGTTTTATTGACCTTATGTTGAATAATTAACTGTGTTCTTTGAGTATATCATTGTCACCCCAGTGGGGACTTTTCACTTGTGAACTGATATCCTGACATTGTTGCATCCCTCTTTTCTTTATGGGCTATATCTATTTTGAAAATATTTTCTTTTCTTTTGAAAGTTTCATACAGTTTCGTAAAGTGTGTATGTAACCTGCTGTTGTTCACACCATTTTAATGCTGCAGATTGTTAGGAAACACTGAAAGGTAAAAAGCAGGTAGGTAAAAAGTAAAACACAGGAAAGTTAAAAGTCAACATTAAAAGTGCTGATAAAACTGATGATGTGTGACACAAACCAAACCACTCAACCAAAGCCCACATCCCTCCATATCCCTCTCCAGCATCCCCAACACAACACACTGCGGTTTGATCCTCATAAATCCTGGACAGCAACTGTTTTTCTGGCAGCTCGTTGGGGTCAGCACGTTTGTGTTTGTGTCTGTGGAGGCTATCACACTCTTATGTATTTGCTGTTCTCTCTGTGGGGTCATCAAACACTTCACTGTAATCTCCCTGAAGACCTTGATGCATTTAGTGTTTGTATGTGTGTTTAAGTTAATGCGCAACCCCTGTCTGTGCTAGCCAAAAGATAGCATGGTTTTCTTTTTGACCTCCCTTGTACCCTTCCCTCAGGGGCAAACGATCCAATCAGAGGATAAGCCTATTTCCAGACCCTCCCCCTGGGAGCAAGAAAGATCCAATCGGATAAGGGTTCATCTCAGATCAGAATCAACGGGGGATGCGGATAAGGGACTAAACAGAGACACAACCATCAAAAGAAAGCCAGAAACAAAATAGACAAAAAAAAAAAATGTCACACAAAGAGTGCAAAGAATAACCTAAACAGATGTTACTTGTCATGTAAAAAGTAAAAAAATCCGCTACACTTTTTCTAAAACACACTCAACATGAGGGGGCTTTCCATGTGTCTGAGATTTCCGCTAAAAACAGAGTGGGCTCCTGTTTCTCTTCTTCTGACTGTGGCAGAACCCCTCTGTGATAATTCGCAGCGAGTGCTTCAGCAAGTGGGAAAGCAAACACTCTGAAATGACAGAAATAAGGAAAGCTCACCCTGATTAAAACAAACAAAAAATAAATTGCAGGAGTCTTGCCTGGAACACGCAAACAGGGAGAGGATGGTAAATATTGTGGGACTGATGCTTTAACACACCCAGACTTTGTGTCTTCTCATGCTGTGGGTGACCTTGGACAACATGTATTTGCCTTTCCTTTAATATTATTTTCCACATTTCCTTTGCCATTGTGATTAGCATGTCCACCTTCCCCATTGACATCTCTCATTGCGTTCCTCTTGCATGCAGCAGGTTTCATCATCAGCAGGTATCATGCCTAAGTGATTATCTTTGTGCCCATCAATATTTTTGTGGGTGAAAGTTTTTGTACAAAATGGGCTTGTGTGTGTGTACTCTTGCTGTTGGGAGCTTTTACTTCATTGTCCATACTGTAGGCGCTTCCTGTCAAAGTGGTAAATCCCCAGAATTATTTCAGTGGGATGTGGGCGAAGTAGAGATTGTCTTTTGTTACTGGACAGATGTTTTTGAATCTATATACTCATTTTCTAAAAATCTGGTTGCCATACATAAGCGATAACGTGTATTTGCATGCCTGTGTGTGTTTTTCTGCATCGCTAAGGGCAACAAATGTCCTTTATCACTGTCAAAATGCCAAATAAGTTATCAACACCTCCCTGCCTGCTGCTGTGACATCTATGCCCACACACACACACACACAAACACACACACACACACACGCAAGCACATACAAGTCAGCAGGCAGACAGGATTACTCAGACACACAAAACGGGCTGAAGTAACACTGTGTACATTCTATTAAGGTGAAAGTGAAGAATTAGGCATTTAAATGAAATGCATGATTTGTTGTAAAAATAAAAATAAAAATGTGCATTCATACACTTGCCTCTCTGTTTACGTGTGGACTGTATGCATTCATGCTTTTGGCATTTCTTCACAGTCAGTTAAAAACTACTGGACAGTGGTACAATGAATTCATTAACAGTGCCAAATGAAAGGGTATTGTCCTGAGATGAAGTGTTCTGTGTTGTCATAAAAAAATTATATGCACACAATACAAGAATATCATTCTTATTGCAGTTGTATTGTGTTAGGAAACCTATGTATATTTTCAATACAGCACCAGAGCAGAGGAAAAGTTTCCCAGTTCAATGGGATGCACAACTCCTAATGCACATGACAATAAACTTACAAACATACAAAAATGTACAAACTTTAAAATCAATTCAATCCAATTGTGTTCTTCAGAATGACTTTCCAAGCATTAGGCCTCACAGTCATGAAGAAAAGCTATGTCTCTGCAGTGGTGCTGAAATGGTTTAATTAGTATCATATTGGTAATGATGGGAGCCTTCAAAGGACAAGAAGACAAGAGGATAGCCGTGAAAACTATAGAGGAGGAGAGTTTGACATGCAGGTACATACACATGCACCTACCCTCAAACACACACAAACTACGTCACAACTCTCAAAAAGCCCCCCCCACAAACAAACTTAAGTAATGGCGGTTCTTCACTGCAGGGAATTGTAAGAATTATTAAATATTTAACCCTTCCTATCTTGCTCTCTCACGCACATTCAACTATTTCTTGGTAAATTTCCACAACACAAACAATTTGTGCTCTGAGCTTTCTGTTTTACTATATCAAGCAGCTATTAGAGAGTATTTGTAAATAATTTTCCACTGGCCACATGGTTTGGTCATTAAAATGTAAAGTAAATGTAATAATGTAAGTAATGTTTAATGGGATATAAATGACTGTACTGTTATACCTTGTTATATGCTGACCAATGAACCGGGCATGTGTTTGTACGCGAGCTTGATCCAGAACTCATGAGCATGTGTAATCCAAAACACAACCGCTTTCATCAACCCGATCTCATCTCAGGCGTCACATATACACACTGTGATGAAACCGTGGCTATTGCGTGTAAAACGTTGATTTTGCGTGTGTATGATATGCTGCAGTTTGCTGAACACAAAGGAGGCTAACATCGGCCCTGAGGCCAATGTCCACAGCTGTAGGGTTAGCTGGTCGACATGCATAGATTTACTGACTTAGGTTTAGGCACTAACTTCTATGAC
>NC_060153.1:12120078-12130143 GCF_021292245.1 Micropterus dolomieu | reverse complement strand
GGGGGTAGGGGACATCTCTGTGCATGCATATTAACTACATGTGTGCCCAGC
Source organism: Micropterus dolomieu (assembly GCF_021292245.1). NCBI lineage: Eukaryota > Metazoa > Chordata > Actinopteri > Centrarchiformes > Centrarchidae > Micropterus > Micropterus dolomieu. Next base: position 12,130,092 of record NC_060153.1, on the reverse strand, counting down.
AGCCGTTTAGTTTGAATTTGACCATAAACATTAAAACTTACATTGACAACATATGTAGTACATTGTCACTGTGTTGTTAGATGTTTCTGGATATAGCAGCAAACAGCAGAATGGTCCTTGATATGGAGACAACAATGGTGAGGTAGCTACTAGTCAACAAATGCACAGTCCATCACAATGGAGACAACTGACAACTTAAAATAAAACTGTATAACTTGTTCTATTGAGTATGATTGTTAAGGACATGTCTACACCTTTATAACTCTAACGTTAAATTCTGGCTTGAAATTACCATGATTACATCAGCATTTCATGGTTAGAAGTGATTAACTCCAGTGTTTAGCTTCAGAACACCTCAAGACATGTTACTGTCAGCAATGCCAGCCCCCCCTCTGATAGTGTGAGTCCTGTGGAAATAGTTCCTCAGGTGTTATGGTACTGTGTTGTTAATGATTATGTGAACTATGGACTATGGATGATAGGTGGGTACATGGGGAAATGTTTGCTTACATGCAAACTGCAGGTTTTATTGACCTTATGTTGAATAATTAACTGTGTTCTTTGAGTATATCATTGTCACCCCAGTGGGGACTTTTCACTTGTGAACTGATATCCTGACATTGTTGCATCCCTCTTTTCTTTATGGGCTATATCTATTTTGAAAATATTTTCTTTTCTTTTGAAAGTTTCATACAGTTTCGTAAAGTGTGTATGTAACCTGCTGTTGTTCACACCATTTTAATGCTGCAGATTGTTAGGAAACACTGAAAGGTAAAAAGCAGGTAGGTAAAAAGTAAAACACAGGAAAGTTAAAAGTCAACATTAAAAGTGCTGATAAAACTGATGATGTGTGACACAAACCAAACCACTCAACCAAAGCCCACATCCCTCCATATCCCTCTCCAGCATCCCCAACACAACACACTGCGGTTTGATCCTCATAAATCCTGGACAGCAACTGTTTTTCTGGCAGCTCGTTGGGGTCAGCACGTTTGTGTTTGTGTCTGTGGAGGCTATCACACTCTTATGTATTTGCTGTTCTCTCTGTGGGGTCATCAAACACTTCACTGTAATCTCCCTGAAGACCTTGATGCATTTAGTGTTTGTATGTGTGTTTAAGTTAATGCGCAACCCCTGTCTGTGCTAGCCAAAAGATAGCATGGTTTTCTTTTTGACCTCCCTTGTACCCTTCCCTCAGGGGCAAACGATCCAATCAGAGGATAAGCCTATTTCCAGACCCTCCCCCTGGGAGCAAGAAAGATCCAATCGGATAAGGGTTCATCTCAGATCAGAATCAACGGGGGATGCGGATAAGGGACTAAACAGAGACACAACCATCAAAAGAAAGCCAGAAACAAAATAGACAAAAAAAAAAAATGTCACACAAAGAGTGCAAAGAATAACCTAAACAGATGTTACTTGTCATGTAAAAAGTAAAAAAATCCGCTACACTTTTTCTAAAACACACTCAACATGAGGGGGCTTTCCATGTGTCTGAGATTTCCGCTAAAAACAGAGTGGGCTCCTGTTTCTCTTCTTCTGACTGTGGCAGAACCCCTCTGTGATAATTCGCAGCGAGTGCTTCAGCAAGTGGGAAAGCAAACACTCTGAAATGACAGAAATAAGGAAAGCTCACCCTGATTAAAACAAACAAAAAATAAATTGCAGGAGTCTTGCCTGGAACACGCAAACAGGGAGAGGATGGTAAATATTGTGGGACTGATGCTTTAACACACCCAGACTTTGTGTCTTCTCATGCTGTGGGTGACCTTGGACAACATGTATTTGCCTTTCCTTTAATATTATTTTCCACATTTCCTTTGCCATTGTGATTAGCATGTCCACCTTCCCCATTGACATCTCTCATTGCGTTCCTCTTGCATGCAGCAGGTTTCATCATCAGCAGGTATCATGCCTAAGTGATTATCTTTGTGCCCATCAATATTTTTGTGGGTGAAAGTTTTTGTACAAAATGGGCTTGTGTGTGTGTACTCTTGCTGTTGGGAGCTTTTACTTCATTGTCCATACTGTAGGCGCTTCCTGTCAAAGTGGTAAATCCCCAGAATTATTTCAGTGGGATGTGGGCGAAGTAGAGATTGTCTTTTGTTACTGGACAGATGTTTTTGAATCTATATACTCATTTTCTAAAAATCTGGTTGCCATACATAAGCGATAACGTGTATTTGCATGCCTGTGTGTGTTTTTCTGCATCGCTAAGGGCAACAAATGTCCTTTATCACTGTCAAAATGCCAAATAAGTTATCAACACCTCCCTGCCTGCTGCTGTGACATCTATGCCCACACACACACACACACAAACACACACACACACACACGCAAGCACATACAAGTCAGCAGGCAGACAGGATTACTCAGACACACAAAACGGGCTGAAGTAACACTGTGTACATTCTATTAAGGTGAAAGTGAAGAATTAGGCATTTAAATGAAATGCATGATTTGTTGTAAAAATAAAAATAAAAATGTGCATTCATACACTTGCCTCTCTGTTTACGTGTGGACTGTATGCATTCATGCTTTTGGCATTTCTTCACAGTCAGTTAAAAACTACTGGACAGTGGTACAATGAATTCATTAACAGTGCCAAATGAAAGGGTATTGTCCTGAGATGAAGTGTTCTGTGTTGTCATAAAAAAATTATATGCACACAATACAAGAATATCATTCTTATTGCAGTTGTATTGTGTTAGGAAACCTATGTATATTTTCAATACAGCACCAGAGCAGAGGAAAAGTTTCCCAGTTCAATGGGATGCACAACTCCTAATGCACATGACAATAAACTTACAAACATACAAAAATGTACAAACTTTAAAATCAATTCAATCCAATTGTGTTCTTCAGAATGACTTTCCAAGCATTAGGCCTCACAGTCATGAAGAAAAGCTATGTCTCTGCAGTGGTGCTGAAATGGTTTAATTAGTATCATATTGGTAATGATGGGAGCCTTCAAAGGACAAGAAGACAAGAGGATAGCCGTGAAAACTATAGAGGAGGAGAGTTTGACATGCAGGTACATACACATGCACCTACCCTCAAACACACACAAACTACGTCACAACTCTCAAAAAGCCCCCCCCACAAACAAACTTAAGTAATGGCGGTTCTTCACTGCAGGGAATTGTAAGAATTATTAAATATTTAACCCTTCCTATCTTGCTCTCTCACGCACATTCAACTATTTCTTGGTAAATTTCCACAACACAAACAATTTGTGCTCTGAGCTTTCTGTTTTACTATATCAAGCAGCTATTAGAGAGTATTTGTAAATAATTTTCCACTGGCCACATGGTTTGGTCATTAAAATGTAAAGTAAATGTAATAATGTAAGTAATGTTTAATGGGATATAAATGACTGTACTGTTATACCTTGTTATATGCTGACCAATGAACCGGGCATGTGTTTGTACGCGAGCTTGATCCAGAACTCATGAGCATGTGTAATCCAAAACACAACCGCTTTCATCAACCCGATCTCATCTCAGGCGTCACATATACACACTGTGATGAAACCGTGGCTATTGCGTGTAAAACGTTGATTTTGCGTGTGTATGATATGCTGCAGTTTGCTGAACACAAAGGAGGCTAACATCGGCCCTGAGGCCAATGTCCACAGCTGTAGGGTTAGCTGGTCGACATGCATAGATTTACTGACTTAGGTTTAGGCACTAACTTCTATGACGGTTAAGGTTAGGGTAAGTTGCCTCGGGGGGCTGTCAACTCCTTAAACACAAACATCGCGAGCTTGCTAGCTAGTTAGCGACCGGAAGCGCTACTAGCGTTTCCGGTCATCCCAGGGTGTCATATACAGACATGCCTAGACGTGTCTCCTATACAAACAAAATTGACGTTGTGTGTGCAATAAACGTGGAAACACCGGCATGCCGGCTGTGGCTTTTCTCCAGACGTGTTCAGGCTCTGCTACCTCAACCTTTCCCGGCTCAGAGGCAGATCAACACCGGCTCCGTGCCTTTCAGAGCCGCATATTGGCACAATACTCCCAGGACAAACAGGCAGTGTGAAAGCGGCTATAGACAGACAGGGAGACCGCTTCACACAACATTCTGGAAACTCTCACTGCAACGTTAGAGTAATATTTTTATCAGCTTGAACTAATTTTGTTCTTGTTCATAATGCTTGTTACGTGATAACGTTACATTTACTGCATTTAGCTGATGTGATACATCATGCTAGCTCGCCCGTCTGCTTTTCAGTAACTAACATTACTGTTTGTGTATCTTTAGTTTAGTGAGCTGGACTGAATATTATAAATGAGATTGTTGCCAGTCTTTACATCAGTTAGACCGCATTAAGTAACTTTACTTCGTGGATGGGTCTTCTACTACTATTGTCCTGTGTCCTGTTTTGTTGCAGTATTGTATATTATGTGGGTCATGTTAGTTACAGTGAATGAGACGGTGGAGAAGCTGTTTACCTGAGTATCAGTAAAACGACAATAATTCTAAATTAAACATTACGAAGCAAACATCAGAATTTCCAAGCTAATGTAACATTAGCTGACTGCCCTACCTGCATTACTATAGGCTAGCATAAACAAATTGCTCCACACTTGCTTTGTACTGTTACATCATTTCTTGCAGGCTAAATCACTTGGACATAATATCGGTGGTACAGAGGATAGTAACATGGGTCGCGTTAGTTGGTGAAGAAATATGGAAAGCCATACGCCGTTGCACTGGATAATGTTAGCAAGTGCTCAGCGTTAGCCGGCAGCTAACGTGACTTTCTCCATGACTCCAGCCTTTCTGATGTTGACTGTTCTCACTCAACATCATCGAAATCTGGTTTGGTCTGATGGGCTTCAGCACATAAAATTATATTGTTATTTTGTATCCTTACTAGTCTGTGTTTTGCTGGGAGCAAGTTATTTTATGGTGTTAGTGGACTGCATGTCGTGAGCTGCGGTGTTGTCGCTGTAGTTGAAGAGGAGCATACACAGGGCTACATCCCAACCTGGTACCTTCACATTAAAAGCAGAATTGTGTCTGTTTCAAAAAAACAGGCCTGTGCCTCATTTCTAACTGAGGCTTAAACCCATTGACAAAATGCTGTCAAAAAATAAGTGACTTATTGAAAAACTACATATACAGTGGCCCCTTCAAACATGAAAACCAGAAAAAAAATAAGTTCATCAAAGCAGAGCATCGACTTGCATTCATCCCTGGTCTTGGGGGGAGGGGTCTTGAAGTCTGGTCGGACAACATCCGTTGACAACATCAAATGCAGCTTTCCACTTGAGGCCTTTTCTGCTGCACAACACTGAGAGAGACCTTCAACATACAGACCTTCACAGCTACATTGCATTCCGCTGAGGATGAAATTACATTAAAATGTCCACAAAGCAGATCTTATGTTACAGACATGGCAAGGTAAAAATCCAGCAAGCTTTTGCAGTTTCATCTCATTAATCCCAGCCCCATGAAACATCTATGACTTTCCTCTTTCAATATATGATATTCTTTAAAGCATTTAGGCTGAATATTCCTCCACGGCTTCCACAAAAACAAAGCAAATGAAATGATTTTTTAAGAGCCCGAAATTAACTTTGCATGGTTATTGATAAATAAATTAAGTTCTTTTGACATTTTGTAGAAGATCCTTCCGGCTTTGAGAAGCATTGCTTCATTACGCCATTGTATTATTGAAAGCTTTCCATCAAGTCTTCTTTCATCATAAATGTATGTGTTTGATGTTTCTTAATGAATTGGACTGTATTTCATTTTTCCAGTGATGCAAAATCAATGTAATACCAGCTTGAATATTTAGCGGGCAAGTGAGCTGTGAAGATTTGGAAACCGCACATTCAAACACACATACTCCTTTCTCCTTTTCTTCCCATGCAAACAAACACACACACACACACACACACACACACACACGCATAGGGTCTATGTCTTTCATACATGTATAATGATCAAGCATAGTGGAGCCTGGTTTTGGTGATCATAGTAGTGATTAATTTATGCCTCATCACTGTGTGTGTGTGTGTGTGTGTGTGTTTCTGGTGCATACGTTTTTCTTTCTTAGAATGCAAACGCAAACTCTAACAAGCCTGGTTTGGCAAGAGTTATTTCCTTTTTTTCACATTTAATGGAAAGTGGTCTCAGTTGTGCACATCACATTAGTCCCATGTAGTGGTGTGTAACAGCAAACGAGGCAGATTCATGATAATGGCCGATGATAGAAGAAGTACATCTATGATCTAAAAATATAGGTCAGATTGGGGCTCATTAGGGGTTCATAACCAAGTGCCTTTACTCTGCAGGGAATGGTAATAATACTGTACATGTTTATGGATGAGATTCACTGCATGTATGTTCTGTGTAGCTGCATAGAATGGGCTTGTGTGGCATTGGTAAATTAATGACGAAGTGGTACAGCTGGGGTGGCGGTGGTAAATAAATTAGGCTTTACGAGCAAGCTTCCTTAGAGATTTCAGACTTCAGAAGGAAGGGAAGAAGAAAGGAACAGAGGCAGTGAGGAGTGAAAGCGCTTGAGGAGGAGTGGAACGCACTGTGATAGATGAGCAGAAACAATTTTGGGATTTTCTCCCCATTCTTCCTCTCTCGGTCTTCTCTTTCTTCTGCTTTACATTTCTATCCCTTCAACTTTTTCCTCACTCTTCGTCTTTCCATCTCACTGTCACCCACCACCCCCCACTCTAACTAAATGCTTTTCTGTCTGCCCCAGCCTGCACTCCAAGTCTGTCAGATCTCCTTTGAGAAACCAGGAGGTGAAAAGGAGGGAGAGAGACAAAGAGGGAAAGAGAGAACCAGAGAGGGAGATGGAAGATGATGGCTCTCAGAATGTAGATAAAATTTCAATATTAAGATGGGATACAATTTCATTAATAGAAATTGACCTCAGATCTCTTCCTCTCTGCCTCTCTCTTAGGGAGCCTCGCTGTCAGGTTGTGTTTTCAGTACAATGGGTTAAACTGGGGGCTAATCCATCTTGCTCCGCTAAGGACACACACAAACAACATAATCTGACATCGTGTAGCCTCTTGAATGGGTTGTGCACACAGTCAAGGTTACATACACCTTCTGAAACACCTTGATGTACACAGACACACTACAGTACTTCCTGGATGGTTAGTGTATTTGAAAAGCTGCTCGACTCTTGTGGTGAGACTGCTCTTTATTTGCACTTCCTGCTCTCCATATCACTGCACTACAGAATTCCTCTTTTCTTTTCCCTGATGTTTCGTCCTGGTTTCTCCTCTCTTGACATTTTAATTCATAGGTCTCTAGTTTTTGGACAGCTGTGCTACAAACCTCATCTGCAGGTGCAAGCTGGCGCTGAAGAGCAGGGGCTACACACTCTACTTTCTGCAGGTTTATTATTTATTCCTAGTTGTGTTGCTACGTTAAGTTAACATTGCCCCTTCTTCCATTGCACTGTGTAGCCCAGGCCTCTGAGGCTAAATAAAGAGCATGCTAACAATTGGACATTTCAGGTTATTTTAGTATGCATACTGACATCATTCACATTTGTTAATGAAATAACAGCACATTCATTTGTCACACTGACACTTCATTTACAGCCATCAAACACTGGAATATGCTTCCAGCTGAGCTTAAAACTTGCACAGACATTTATTCTTTACCCCATGGTGCAAAAAGAAAAGGATATTGAGCTACTAAATAGTCATTTGATTGTGATTTAGATTTTTAATTGTAATGAATTGTAATTTAATAGTTCAGTACTGGATGAATGTGCTGGTATGTTGATGTGTGCTTGTAGATTTGTATGTATAATTGTTAGAGTGATAGAGGTTATGTAATGGAGCTGCATGAAAATTAATGTTTTTAGTGTCTGGTGATTGTTTGTGTGTACCTGCCCAGGGACTGCTGATGGAAATGAGCTAATAGATAAATCCAGCATAAATCACTTCTCATTTTGTGCATGATCCTTGTTTGTTAAAGAGGTGGTATTATGCTTTTTGGCTTTTCCCCTCTCCTTTATTGAGTTATATATCTTTTTTGTGCATGTAACAGGTTTGCAAAGTGAAAAAGCCCAAAGTCCAGCCCAAAGGGAGTTCCCATCTCCCACAGAAAGCTCTGCTCTGAACCGCTTGAAAACAGCTCGTTTGTAGTCCAGTCCTTCACTTCCTTTACTTGTGATGTCACAATGAAAACGCGTCATAAAGCTTGCCAAGCAGCTTGCGGGGGTCAGGCACGCCCTCAAACCAAGCTAGTCTGAGCGGAGGCCCTTTGGCTCCACTCACCTTTGTTTGGTTTTCCACTGTAGAAATGTTGTACTTGTACCTGCTTCCAGGTACTTTTTTTCGTATCACCTCACCTCCTTCCAGGTTCCAAGCGAGCTGAGGGATACTAAAATGTAACATGAAAACACGACAGACTGCTGATTGGTCAGAGAGAATATTCACTATTCACTGCATCATCATTGCGTGCACCAGACAGAGGCCAGCAACATAAAGTTTTATATTTTACAGTTTTTGTATGGAATTTCATCACTAAATCCACTTCTGAGAAGTTTTGAGGTGAGAAATCAGCTGTGTAGATTTTGAATATTGACAGTTTTACGAGAAGTGATGGCGGAACGAAAATGTGCTTGAATATTTTCGGAGTTGAGCACAGTGAGAAGTGGCTGCGGGGGAAGCCTGTGCCAACCCGCGGGAGGAGCGGGTGAGGCCGGCCAGCCGCCCGCTCACAGAGCCCTCTGCTCCCACCGTCACACAGACCGCTGCAGCAACAACGGCAGAGGGAAACACAGCTGGAAGGTTTTCATACCGCTTATCTGTCTTTACATTCTGAGGAATGTTTTAACGTTTTAACTTAAGAAAGAGAAAGCTGTCGCTGGTGTGTGTGTCGCAATGAACATTACGTCGTGGCAGTTGTGTGTGGCGTCGCTATGACGACAAGCTACGTACTATCTCTGCTCCGTTTTCCATTGCAATGGAAAACGGAGCAGGGCCGAGTAGAGTCGAGTCTATTGATTTGTGCTATGGTAGCATTTTTCGGCAAGGCAGCATAGATCGTCAGAACACCGGCAACAGTTCTACATTTAGTCCTAATGGTAAGATGTGGAACAATGATGTTGTGTGGTTGTGGACTGGTAATAACTTACACCATCTTCTAGGTTACGGTCGCAGTCTGAAGCGGCTTTGATTTGGATCACACTACCTTGTTTCTTACGACCCGCCCTTCTCTGCTTCTGATTGGCTAGTAGTCCTTACCTGGGAATTGCGCATGTGCAACTCCCAACAAAGATTTTGTACAAGTAAGATGCATCACTCTGTAGCTCAAGAGCAGAGCGTACAACACATAGGGTGAAAAGAGGAGCTGCAGCAATGTGCAGTATGAGAAAAATATAGTGTTTTTTGAAAATTAAACCATGTAAACCTGTTCTGGTACAACCCCTAATTAAGAAAAATGAGCATAATACCACCTCTTTTAAGATAATAATGTATTAATATATACAGTCCAAAGTCATTTATTGGTTATATTTTACTGTAATTACTCAAATTTATGTAGCAAGAGCTACAATTCTTATTACCTGCAAGATTATGTCCGGACTGTCAAACAGGAAGTGGGGGGTTCCAGTAGAGTTTATAGTGGGGCAAACTCTGAATGTACCATGTTGAGTAAAGTACAGAGACGGGGCTTCATTGTGTTCAGGGGATAGTCTTTTTAAAATACCCTAAACAACTTAGACTATGAATATTTCTTTGTTAGTATTTGTAGAATAATGTGTAGATATTGTCTATTTTGGGGCACATAAAACTGTTTGTATGGTTTAATTGATTTTTTAGCTAACTTTAGTTTTACTGAGACCAGCCAGGCTCCTCAATTCAGTTTATTGTTGAATGGAGTGGAGATCATTTCAGCTGTAGGTTGCTGCATGCAGCCACACAATAGCCATGGTCATTTTTGTGTATAGTTTTTCCACAAGCCACCCTGACAATCAACCTGAACCGTATTGTTTTCTTCCGTAAAACAAGCAATA
>NC_060153.1:12115078-12117578 GCF_021292245.1 Micropterus dolomieu | reverse complement strand
TTTCCTCTCCTCCTAGCCATTAGAAGGGGCTCATATAACCAGCCTCTGGGCCTCAGAGAGACACACTCTCTATAAATACACACCACTTAAGGGCCTGTGGGGGACTCGGTACACACATACACACACTACACAAACAGAAGTTCCACGACTCCCTATTAAGCCTTCAAATGGATGTTTATGCATTTGCTTAATAGTACCAGGCCTCAAAACTATATGCTTCCAAAACAGCAAGGTCAAAAAAATAAATAAAATTTATGCTGAGCAGTGAATACATTCCACCTCCCTAATGCCTCTGTTATTGCTTACCCTACCTATTTCATACTATAGTCGTGTGTAGCTTTGATTAACTAAATGAATAAAACTTGTCATTCATAGTGGGCTTAGGGGAGTGGAAAGGTGGCATTTTTAGAGTTTTGTAAAGTAATGTTAGTTGTTGCTCTGTTCATACATCACCGTGTGCCTTTAGAAAATTCTGCTAGAAAGGAGATAAAACTGTGGAACAGATGTCCCTGTTGTCCTTCCGCCCTATGTGTGTGTGTGTGTGTGCGTGTGTGTGTGTGTGTGTGCGTGACAGTGTGTGTGTGCATGTGCATGTGTATATTGTGCATGTGGATATGTGTGTGAGTGTACAAATCCTTTGCCATTAGTATTTTTAGTCTTTTAGCACCTTGTTTTGGCAGTATGTTCACAACTCTGATCTAGTATCTTGGTAATGGCCAGAGTCAGACACACACACCCACCCACACTCACGTACACACACACACACACACACAGATTACACAAATCCAAACTACTACACACATTAACACACATGCACATACGCACACACGCACACTGATGTATGTGCATACACACTTTAAAGTTAAGTCCTTCCTCATGTCAATGGCCTTCAGAGACGCAACGTCCTCTTCTCACCCAGGCATCACAGCCCCATTTCAACATCAGAATGTCAAGCCTGTTCATTTTTCTGTCCGTCCATTTAGTACATCCCAGTAGAGTCCCGGTCTGTCGGTATGTCTGTCTGATAGTCTGTTTGTCCATCTCATCAAAGCCCGTTTTTTCCTAATAGAAGCACCATCTGTCTGTCTGTTCCAACTGTCTGTCCATCTGTTTGTCCACGCATATGCATGCTGCCCTCTCTTTCTGTCTATCTTCTATCTTTCTCTCCAGTTATCAATCTTGTTGTTAATTTATCCGACCGTCCATCCGCCTGATTATCCGTCACCAATCTGTTTGTCTGTCTCTGTGTGTGAGAGATACCAAAATGCATTTTTGCATCCCCATACCAGAAAGGATCATTATTTATAGATGCAGATATTTTTTTTCCCATAGATGCTGTGGAAAGGAAGTCATTACATGCTGAATGGCTAATATGGTTGGAATGTATAGATGGTTATTGAAAGAAAAATCCATAAAATGTTTTATTTGATTTGTTTATTTGGAAATTAGATGGAACTATAAAGTTTGGTTACTGCTGCTGTAGGCAAAATGATCCAGAGACCCATAGGAAATGTTTGTAATAAAATATTATATGGAGAATATACAAATAACTCAATGAACATAAATGCAATTAGAGATAGTAGAAATGTTTGGTTTGCAAGATTAACAGCATATGCCAAAACATGCATCACTAGTTGTGGTTTCCATCCACCTGTGCGGTGTATCTATAAAGGCAAAATTCAATGTAGTGCGATGGAAACCGACTTAGTAAATTAATCATGAAATATATGAAGCATGTGACTTAAATGTCCATTGAACAGACGAAAAATAGCAGCAGACGAAAAAACAGATCTGTGTGGAGCGAGACAGTAGCCATATTTCCATGATGCTTTGCTAAATTTTTCCCCCATCATTTGAGGTCTGGCACTCTTTGAATAACATCATCTGGTTGCGCTGTCATCTTTTTCATTGGTGGAATGGCACATGACTGGAGCATTGGTGTCACCTACTGCTTATCTCAATGAACCAACTCCTAATATTCATATGACAGTAGTGGATGGAAACAGGCATAAATTTGCTTTTTCTTTGCAGATTTTCAAAAAATTCTGTAAAGAATGTTGGCTACATTTGGATGGACCTCTGGCTACTAGTTCTTTTTTGTAAGTAGATGCTCTGGTGTGAATATAATATAATGATAATAATAATAATAATAATCTTTATTTGTAGAGCACTTTTCAAAAACAAGTTACAAAGTGCTTTAACAAGTGTAAAGACAATAATACCCAAGAGACAATAATACAAAAACAATACAAGATAAAAGCATGAAAACATTGAAAAGACTAAAATACAAGTTTAAGATAAATATAAAATAAGTAAAATAGAATAAAATAAAAGGGATAAAATAAATAAAAATAAAGTCAAATAAGATCGGGAAAGGCTCTCCTATAAAAGTATGTTTTAAGAAGGGACTTAAAAGAGTTCACTGCCTCAGCCGACCTGATTTCCTCAGGCAGGCTGTTTCAGAACCTCGGGGCCCTGACAGCAAACGCTCTGTCCCCTT
>NC_060153.1:12109041-12114978 GCF_021292245.1 Micropterus dolomieu | reverse complement strand
ACAATAATACCCAAGAGACAATAATACAAAAACAATACAAGATAAAAGCATGAAAACATTGAAAAGACTAAAATACAAGTTTAAGATAAATATAAAATAAGTAAAATAGAATAAAATAAAAGGGATAAAATAAATAAAAATAAAGTCAAATAAGATCGGGAAAGGCTCTCCTATAAAAGTATGTTTTAAGAAGGGACTTAAAAGAGTTCACTGCCTCAGCCGACCTGATTTCCTCAGGCAGGCTGTTTCAGAACCTCGGGGCCCTGACAGCAAACGCTCTGTCCCCTTCAGTTTTCAGTCGAGACTCTGGAACAGACAGCAGACCTCTGCCCGAGGATTTCAAGGTACGTGCTGGTGCGTATGGGAGTAAAAGGTCAGAAATATAACAAGGCGAGAGGCCATGAAGAGCTTTAAAAGTGATCAATAAAATTTTAAAGTCAATTCTAAAACATACTGGGAGCCAGTGTAATGAAGCTAAAATAGGGGTGATGTGGTCATATTTCTTTGTTCTGGTTAAAAGCCTGGCAGCTGAGTTCTGGACAGTCTGGAGTCGATCAGTAGATTTTTGGGTTAAACAAGTGAAAAGGCTGTTGCAATAATCCAGGCATGATGAGATGAAGGCGTGTAAAATGGTCTCGGTGTCCTTAAAAGTTAACATTGATCGAATTTTTGCTATATTTCTAAGTTGATAAAAACAAGATTGAACAAGCTTTGTGGTGTGCTGCTCGAAATTTAAATTACTATCAAACCAAACACCAAGGTTCTTTGCCACAGGCTTAATGTGATTTACTAGGGAACCAGCAGATGGCAGTATTTGTTTTGCCATCTGCTGGGACCCGATGACCAGGATTTCTGTTTTGTCTGAGTTCAGCTGGAGGAAATTATTTGACATCCATTTTTTAACTTCACAAAGGCAGTTGTTATGATATCAAAAAAGTTAGTAATCATCACAGGTTTAATATTTATAAAATTCAATTCAATGCATTTTAAAGCCTTTTTAAGGATCACTAGGCATACTCTGTATTAAAAACTAGTTTAAAGAGAGAGTTAAGTATTGTGTAACATCTCATTGGGAAAAATAATCAAAAAACATACACATCCACAAACAATAACAAACAACAATTTTGCAAACAAATAAAACCCAACCTGAATAAATGTTATGTAGTAGTTACATTTTTAAACAGCTGTTTAAATTTGCATGTACAAATTTCCTAGCCCAGGTATTACCTGACACATTTTGGTTACATATGAGTGGTTTTGTCTGTTTCTCTATCTCATACATTCTTGGAGAGGTCTAGAGAGATAAAACTAAACTGAGTTAACTGACTAAACTTAAATAAACATGTGGAAATAAACTAATAGTATATTAGATTAAAAAAGTGGAATTGAAAATAATAACACTCAAGTCTACGAATATGAATGTGCACAGAGCTATGCACCTTCCAAACAGACTGGAAGTGTAGAAATGGATTTTGTATGAACATTATATACATGGTGCCATTATCAGATCATATTATCAGATGGAACAAGCAGAAATTTGGAGAAATGTACAAATATATATTCCCATAAGCATTTACCATTGTTTATAGAGTTACAGTATGTTGTGCATAGGCTGTGTGCATGAATGCGGGTCAGAAATATTCAAGCAAAGTAGCAGTACAGAGTGAACAGAAACAATAATAGCCTAGAGCAGTTCATTGAGACCAGGCAGCATGAATTAGCTTTCTCTACCCACTTACTCATTTTCAGGGTCACAGGGGGGCTTGAGCCGATCCTGGGGAAGGCAGAAAAATACATTGGACAGGTTACTTGTGCACTGCAGGCTAATGCATAAACAGGCAAACAAATTCAAACCTAAGGTCGATTTTGAAACTTCAGTTCACCTGACATAGAAATGGAGGTGGGAGGAAAACCAACACAAACACAAGAAGAACATGCAAGCTTAACATTAAAGAAACCAGGGCTGAGATTTAAACCTGTCTTCGAGCTGACATCATTAACCACTGAGCCACAAAGAGACTTGTCATACGTTATCCCCTCTTATAAGACAACTTAGATGAAGTCAACTGTGGCAGGAATCATTGTAATAGGAATAGAAATCTGCACTGACAGGTAAACGTCTGGGTGCACCTCAGGGGTATGACATAGAGGTTTAAGGTGCTCTGAAGCTCCATCAGCTCAGTTTAGAGGGTGGGTTTCTCCAGGTAGATAGACATTAACCGGTGCACAGATTTTACTACAATAACTCTTACGGGTGACAAAATACAGGATTTAACTAAGCTTTGTGTGTATGCACATGCATGTGTGTAAATCCGCATGCACATGTGTTTGTGTATTTAATCCTCAAGTTTATCCATCCAGTTCAACAGATGTTATAGTTTGAAATCCAGCCTGGAATCATTAGCAGCAATTTACCTCATAATTACAACCTGATTACTCACAAACACTCACAAAAAACTGAAGCACACGGGGTAACACTTTACAATACAGTACACAAAATGAGTGAGTAGTTACCGCACACAGTTTGAGAGGCGGAGCTGCTGCAAGACAAGAGCCTGTGTGATGGAGACTGAATGTGTGAGTTTTTCAACTCTCTGCTGCTCTTGCTCTCTCTACCTTTGCCTCTTGTGTGTATGAATGAGTGAGAGCATGTGCATTTCTTTTTTCTGCAAGTGGTGATCCATTACACTGTCAGCACTTTTCCATGATGCTGAACAGCAACAGGAACATTGTGTCTGGAGAAAATGACTTCATTCTCCAAAAGACAATACTACCTCATTCCTTTATTTCCCCCAGACTGCCTCTTTCTCCTTTGACCCCTCATTCTGACTGGTATATTCAACTGTACGCCTCTGTACACCATCTCTATCAGTGTCTGCCTCTCTACCTTTCTGGATCACTTCGACCCTATTTTCTGTCTATGACTCATTTTTTTCCTCCTGCTGTTTCTCTCTTTTCCCCTCTGCCACTCACTGTCTCTGCTTTAAAGATACTGTCTGTGTCTTTCTGTCTCAGATGCTATGGTGATAAGTCTTTTGAATGAGGGATGATCGAGCTAGCAGCTTCTAGCTTTTACATAATTGTAATGTGACACACCCACACCATATTCTCTGTGAGTCTCACTTTCTCTGTCTCTCTCTCTCAAACACACAGATGCACTCGCACACTGAAGAACATTTATTTTCATATGGTGGAGTGATTAGCATCAACCCTCTCACTCTACTACCCCTAAGCTAACTGACATTGGTTGTCCATTTTCATGCAAAGTGAATACAACAGTAGTTAGTGTCGAGACCTAGTGTCCTTTACAGACAGCTTTAACTGTTAATACTATACAGTGCCTGGTATTTCCCCATGGTCTTTGCTATTGTTGCATTTTCCAGTATAAGCTATTTTGTTTCCCAGTATATTAAATCAATATTCTTAAAAAAAAAAAAAACTTAAACTGAGTGATTAAAGGGATATAAATCAGGACCTAACCTGACCTTAAAATCCTCCATGGGCACTATTTCATCATGGAATTGCAATGACCAGTACAATCAAACAACAGAGAAGGTGGTAGTGGTACAGACATAAATGAAAATCAATAACATAATAGTACTGATAATGATAGCAATAGTAATGATAATAATAATAGAAAAAAATAATAATTAATAATAATTGAAGTAGCAGGTGTTGAGCAGGGTCATGGGTGGATCAGGCAGTCCGCAAACCGCAGCTACAGACTCCAGAGCTCCGGAACCAGAAACACCTGCAGAAAGCGATAGAAAGAGAAAGGAGAG
Source organism: Micropterus dolomieu (assembly GCF_021292245.1). Classification (NCBI taxonomy): domain Eukaryota; kingdom Metazoa; phylum Chordata; class Actinopteri; order Centrarchiformes; family Centrarchidae; genus Micropterus; species Micropterus dolomieu. The sequence continues at coordinate 12,111,196 of NC_060153.1, read as the reverse complement.
TGATATGAAAGAGGAAGAAATCATTTTAGTATCATGCATTAATGGTATAAGAATGTAGGAGAGAGGAGCTCAGTGCATAATGGGAGGTCTCCCAGCAGCCTAGGCCTATAACAGCATAACTAAGGGATGGTTCATGGCTAACCTCAGCCAGCCCTAACTATAAGCTTTATCAAAGAGTAAAGTCTTAAGCCTTCTCTTAAATGTGGAGATGGTGTCTGCCTCCCAAACCCAAAATGGGACCTGATTCCAAAGCAGAGGAGCTTGATAAGGCTTTGGCTCCAATTCTACTTTTGGAGACTCCAGGAACCACATGTAACCATGCATTCAGGGAGAGCAGTGTCCTAGTGGGGTAATATAAGATATGATGGTGCCAGAACATTACGGGCTTTGTAGGTAAGTGGACGGATTTTAAATTCTATTCTGGTTTTTAAAGGGAGCCAGTCCAGAGAAGCTAATACAGGAGAAATAGTCTCTTTTCCTGGTTCTTGTCAGTAGACGAGCCACAGCATTCTGGATCAACTGGAGAGTCTTAAGAGACTTATTCGGGCAGCCTGATGATAAGGAATTGCAATAATCCAGCCTAAAAGTAACGAATGTGTGGACTAGTTTTTCTGCATCATTTTGAGACAGGGTTTTCCTGATTTTTGCAATATTACATAGGTGAAAAAAGGCTGTCCTTGAAGTTTGTTTTATGTGGGATGACATATCCTGATCAACAATAACCCCAAGATTCCTTATGATGGTGCTGTAGGCCAGGGCAATGTCATCTATAGTAACTATATCTTATTAGGTATTTGGGACCAAATACAATTACTTTAGGTCATCCGGGATTTTTACATCCTGAAAGTGTGCTTAAAGTTTAGCTGACTGGCTGATTTATATTTGAGTATAATCTGCATAACAATGAAGGTTTATGGAATGTTTTCTAATAATATTGCCTAAAGTCAGTATGTATAAGGTAAATACGATTGGTCCAAACAGAGAACCTTGTGGACTCCTCCGTGACTAACTTTGACATACATGGAGGATTTATCATAGGACTTAAACCTTTCCTTTAATGTCAATTAAACGTTCCAGTCTCTGTAATGGGATATGATGGTCAATAGTGTCAAAGATAAGTCCTTTGTCTGATACAAGAAGTCTCTGTGCTATGATGCACTCTAAACGCTGACTGAAAATCCTCAAAGAAACTATTGCTATGTAGAAAGAAACACAACTGACTGCAACTGAAAGAGACTGCTTTGATCCTAGAGAGAAAAAAGATAGGAGAGGTTAGGATGGTAGATACAGTGCCTTGCGAAAGTATTCGGCTCCCTTGAACTTTTCGACCTTTTGCCACATTTCAGGCTTCAAACATAAAGATATAAAACTGTAATTTTTTGTGAAGAATCAACAACAAGTGAGACACAATTATGAAGTGGAATGAAATTGATTGGATATTTCAAACCTTTTTAACAAATAAAAAACTGAAAAATTGGGCGTGCAAAATTATTCAGCCCCTTTACTTTCAGTGCAGCAAACTCTCTCCAGAAGTTCAGGGAGGATCTCTGAATGATCCAATGTTGAACTAAATGACTAATGATGATAAATAGAATCCACCTGTGTGAAATCAAGTCTCCGTATAAATGCACTTGCTCCGGATAGTCTCAGAGGTCCGTTTAAAGCGCAGAGCGCATCATGAAGAACAAGGAACACACCAGGCAGGTCCGAGATACTGTTGTGGAGAAGTTTAAAGCCGGAGTTAGATACAAAAAGATTTCCCAAGCTTTAAACATCCCAAGGAGCACTGTGCAAGCGATAATATTGAAATGGAAGGAGTATCAGACCACTGTAAATCCACGAAGACCCGGCCGTCCCTCTAAACTTTCAGCTCATACAAGGAGAAGACTGATCAGAGATGCAGCCAAGAGGCCCATGATCACTCTGGATGAACTGCAGAGATCTACAGCTGAGGTGGGAGACTCTGTCCATAGGACAACAATCAGTCGTATACTGCACAAATCTGGCCTTTATGGAAGAGTGGCAAGAAGAAAGCCATTTCTTAAAGATATCCATAAAAAGTCTCATTTAAAGTTTGCCACAAGCCACCTGGGAGACACACCAAACATGTGGAAGAAGGTGCTCTGGTCAGATGAAACCAAAATCGAACGTTTTG
>NC_060153.1:12093725-12108941 GCF_021292245.1 Micropterus dolomieu | reverse complement strand
GATGGAGCCAAATACAGGACCATTCTGGAAGAAAACCTGATGGAGTCTGCAAAAGACCTGAGACTGGGACGGAGATTTGTCTTCCAACAAGACAATGATCCAAAACATAAAGCAAAATCTACACTGGAATGGTTCACAAATAAACATATCCAGGTGTTAGAATGGCCAAGTCAAAGTCCAGACCTGAATCCAATCGAGAATCTGTGGAAAGAACTGAAAACTGCTGTTCACAAACGCTCTCCATCCAACCTCACTGAGCTCGAGCTGTTTTGCAAGGAGGAATGGGCAAAAATTTCAGTCTCTCGATGTGCAAAACGTAGAGACGTACCCCAAGTGACTTACAGCTGTAATCGCAGCAAAAGGTGGCGCTACAAAGTATTAACTTAAGGGGGCTGAATAATTTTGCACGCCCAATTTTTCAGTTTTTTATTTGTTAAAAAAGTTTGAAATATCCAATAAATTTCGTTCCACTTCATGATTGTGTCCCACTTGTTGTTGGTTCTTCACAAAAAATTACAGTTTTATATCTTTATGTTTGAAGCCTGAAATGTGGCAAAAGGTTGAAAAGTTCAAGGGGGCCGAATACTTTCGCAAGGCACTGTAGATAGATTGGAAAGGTTAGCTAGTGGTCTATAGTTGGCTAAAACCCCTGGATCAAGAGGGGGCTTTTAAAGAAGAGGCTAAATTACTGCTACTTTATAGGACTGTGGCACAGCCTGTTAGTAAAGACAGACTGATATATCTAGTGAAGAAGTGGTAACTAAGAACTTCTTTAAGCAGCCTAGTTGGGATGGGGTTTAAGAGAAAGTTTGATGGCTTATATGAAGAAATCATTGAACTTAGTTGGTGAAGATCGATGGGTGCAAAGCAGTCTAAATATATATCAGGCTGGACAGTTATTTCTAAGGGTTCCTAAGTTTGAAGATAAATTGGTACCCGTTGAGGGCAGGAGATGATGGATTTTGTCTCTAATAATTCGAATTTTATCATTCAGGAAGCTCATGAAGTCGTTACTACTGAGAGCTATAATACATGGCTCAGTAGAGTTGCGACTCTGGCACAGAGTGCTAAAAAGAAACCTGTGGTTGTTTTTATTTTCCTCTATTAATGACAAGCAATGCACTGCTCTGGCAATATGGTGGGCCTTCCTATATCATTTAAGACTATCTTGCCAGATTAAACAAGATTCTTCCAGATTGATGGAACACCATTTCCTTTTAGGTTTTCGCAAGATTTGCTTTAATTTGCAAGTTTGGGGGTTATAGGATGGTTGATGATTATATGCCTTCTTTGTTTTATTGTTGTCTTTTTTAGAGGGACAATGGAGTCGAGTGTCATTCGCAGTGAGCCAATGTCTTTATTTATTTTAAGGATTAAATTTGACAAAAGCTCAGAAAAAATTCAGATAAAAATTCAGAATATGGACTGGGAGCAAGGTATACTGACAAAAGCCGGCTGTGCAAAACACAACAGAGCATGAAACACACTCATAGACTGGAAAGGCTGCACCACAACCTACTGCACAGGAGACTGTGGGCATAACATCCTCTCCCTGCTACACATTCCCCCTTAATCTTTTTCATTTTCATATTAATGGAAGAACTGTTTTATTAAGTTTCTGAATTGGAAAATAATTGCAACCATTTGTTTTTTATCCAAAATTTTTTATGAAAATATTAGGGATTCGGGAGATTAGATTACAAATTACGTTTGAGCTCAATTAAAACATTTATTTTCTCAGACTAACAAAATAAGTGAACCAACAAAGATACATTTAGAATTTATTTTATAATGTGTTTTTTATCAGAAAAAAATTGTATAAAATGTATAAATTTGAGTTGTGCCAGCCTACCCATTGATGTATGACTCTGTGGCTTTTGAGTTTTTTCTTTCTTTCGGTGGAGGCTGACAAAGAGTTTTTTTTCTTCCAACCAATGACAAGATACACCATCAATGTAAATGGCAATTATATGAAGAACAAGAGTCAGATACAAAATTCAGAAAACAGAAAAATTTAAAGGTCAGTTTAAACGTCTCATGCATCTGTCTCACTATTATCATAGTGCAAAGTTTTTCGATGTTCTATCGTTTAAGAAGTGTTTTGGGCATTCACGTGTGTAAAATTGGTTTAAATAGGGTTTTGATTGATCTCAATGGGTGTTTTTGCATGCTAGCGGAATGAAGTGAAATGATCTGGCAATGAGACAAGCTTTGGTCTTTGGGGGCTTTTGTTTCCATGACTTAATTCACCAATAAATACCAACACCTTGCCTTGTGATACCTCATTTACATCAAACTCACTGTATTTCATTTTGATGCCCACCCTCTACCAGTTGGATAAAGTGCATATGAAGTTGATGTAAATGTCAACATGTCACAGCAGAGACAGAAATATTCCTGCCACATGTTTAAGGTTTGGGGGTATGTGAATAATAAAATTAATGGTTTATAAAATGTAATGTGTTTTACATAGAACAGAGAATAGAATAGGTGAAATCGTGAATGGATTATATTTTTCACTATATTACTAATTTATCCATTACAGCTAGAGCCATTACAATCGTACAGAAGCCTCATGTGTTGCAAAATTGCATTGATTTGCAGTGAATAAGCTGTATTAACACATGTTTATGGTTTTTATGAATCTTTTGAAATTGTCCATTTTGTTCCTGTTCCAAGAACTCAGGGATTTGCCAAGTTTGTGGGTGTGTGTGTGTCTGTATATGTGTGTGCACACATATGGGCAACAGTCTCTTCTCTCTACAGTATTTTTCACACAATGACAGTCCATTCAAATCCAATTAAAGAAACACAGAGGGCTTCACAGCATCCTTCATTCATCTGTCACTCATTCTCCCCCTCCATCTCACTCTCGCACTCCCTCTCTCTCTCTCTGCTGCCTGTGGATAACTTGGTGGTAACTGGGTGGGTGAGCTCTAACTATCACTTCCTCCTTTTATCTCTGTCTTTTGCTTTGTACTTCCTGTCGTGAGCTGACACCTCAGGGTAAATATGTTTTACTTGGCATGATGTCAAGATGTTTATTTGAAGAGTAGAGAAGAGAAAAGAAGAGACGAGAGTTATGTGTGTGCTTCTGTCTTTGTGGATGTGTTTGGAGTTATGTTAATGCGTAAATGTCATTTTGTTATTTGTATTTTGGGTAGTACTTAATTTTGAGCCCTATTTACTATAGCATTTATAAGCTGTATAACACAATAATACATGGTTTGTTACACACTGCAATACACTATAATGTAGAAGCCACTATACACTAAACACACTATAAAAAGATACAAGGGCATTTTAAGTGTTTATTAATGAATATAACAGTTTCACAATATATCTTAACTAAGATGAACCAAGAATGAACATTTAAACTCAACATTTATAAACACCTTGAACCGACCTGTGGGTTAAATGTGCACAAACACTTAATAAATGCTTTATAACATACTGTAAAATCACCATAAGCAAGAATATGTACATATCTTATAATTGGTTAAAACAAACATTAAATCTATATCTGGATATAAAATTATCACAAAAAATTAAATGTACAAACAAAGGACTTTTGCGCATTAAAATCTCAAAATAAATGCTTAATTAGTCAATTCGAAGCAGGTGATGGCAAGTTTGACGGTTTGTATCATGCTGCGCTGCATGTTATAGCGGAGTCCCAGCTGCAAATCCAGGAACGCCTGCTCTCTAAGCAACAATGCTACCATGGCACTGACAGGGTGTCTCTTTTGGCAGAGTATGAAGCGGTCCTTTCCAGGACTGCTACACTATCTCCACAAAACAGGAGCTTGTCCCACTGACAAATGTCACCTCTCAGCCCACATGTCTTGGAATAACAAACCTCTTTAAGGGCCATAGCCACACCATCCATTAGGGTTAGGTAGAGTACATCACCAGGATAGACGATATCGGGAGATGTAGTAACCAGCAACAGTGATTATGGATCAAATATGTCACCAAAAACAGCTCTAGTAAAGCCATCCTGATAGTTTTGCATGAGCAGCACAAACATAAACAGTTGTTTACGCTAAATATACAAAAATGTATGCACTCCTTTATTTATAATCGTTCATTATAATCGCTTTCAGCCCTGACTATTATTATACTGCCGTGTAAGCCAACAGATAGATCCAGCATGTGTGGTGGCGAGGCAAACTCGTACTCTACGTCTGAAAAGTGGCAACAAGTACGCACAGGAATTTTCCCATTCCTATGTGTAATGTGTATACATTGATGTTTCAGTTTGGGCTCTGGGTGAATTGTGAATGTTACTAATCTTGTAAACCAGCTATTTTATAATAAGGCGTTCACTTGTGTTGTGGAGTCCTGGCAACCGTGGCGAAACTGGGATGTTTGGTCACGCTCTTCTTGGTATTGGATAACACAGCATATGTTCCTGAATTTTCTATGAAATTATGATTTTACTGTTTCCTGTGTTGTTTCAGCTTCCATCTTTGCAACTTACTTGCCATTTCCTTCATCACAGCTGTAATTTATTAAATGCAACTATGATTACCATTGTAATTTTCCATTGCTGACATACATTTATCTATAGAAATGCTTGTATTTGTTTTTACACAACACAGAAACTGCCACTGAACTGAAATCGAAGTATTTAAAACATGTGATTTGTGTATGTTAGCATTTGCATCTGCTTGGTAAGCATTTATTTCATGCAGTGCATTTTGACAGTCGGTTGATATAAGTGTGTGCGCATGTGTGTGTGTGTGTGTGTGTGTGCACTAGGGGGGCACTGCAGGGAGCATTGTTTCCATTAATGCCCATACTAAGATGCAACTCAGCTTTCTGAATTATGTAAATGAGGTACTGTAAATTCATGACAGAATCAATGGCTTTCATTTTTATCAAATCAATCAGGCTCCATCAGTCCACAAATTCCACACTAGTGCAGGACTCACACACACACACACACACACACACACACACACAAGCATCAAACACACCGCAAGGCCTTATATTAATCCTGCCAAGACAGGCCTTAGAATAATGAGTTTTGGAATGATGTGTATACAGTCATAAATATAATTTTTGCTTTTAACCATCAGCTGATTCATGATAATGTGTGTGCGTGCGTGCGTGCGTGCGTGTGTGTGTGTGTGTGTGTGTGTGTGTGAAAGAGAAATAGAAAGAGAGAGAGAGAGCAGTAGTGGGGCCTTTGTGATGAGTCAACTATTGGGAAGTTACCAAATGGATATCAGCCTGATACACTATAAGTCACAGAAGATGAAGAGTGTGCATTTTACTACAGGACTACACACAAACTCACACTTACTCTCTCACAGATATACATATAAAACTGATCCTGTTTCCAGCATTGTGTTGTGTTTGCACAATGACTCATAAGAAACTTGTTTACGTGTCTATACACCTTTAGAATTTGCAAAGCTACGTCCTGGGATGAGGGTAAAATGGAAAGCAGCCCAAAGTGCACACAGTTTTTCCTTTTCGCAGGGCTAACAGGCCTTTGCACTCCTTCAAATAAGCATACCTTGATCACTATATGGAAAGTGTGTCGGTGAAACCATTACATTCAGAAGAAACACAATGAAGCATAGAGAAACAGCATTGTACAATAAGAAACAGTGAAAAGAGTTCTGGAGGCAGTTTTCTACTATTAATAACTACTCTACTAATGACAATAGAAAAAAAAAACATGGATGCAGTGTGAACCCAGAAGCCTTGTTTAGTGTTAAGACAAAAATGGCCCAAAATGCCCCACATCATTTGTTAGGTTTTTTTTAGATGTCAGGTACCTTATAGATCAGGTGTCTAACTCATAATCAACATGAACCCTCTTGTTCATGTTTACCAAGAATCTTTAAAATAGGGAGCTGTTCAGTTATTGAGACATGAGCGCAGCAGCGCATCTACATTTACATTTACTCATTTGGGAGAGATTAGATTTGAGGAACAACATACAAGCATCAACAGAGCATCAAATACAGATGTACAACTGACAATACATACTAGTAAGAGCAGCAATAAATACTAGTAAGAGCTCATAGTTCATATCATATCAATGGGGTAAATACCTAGGGAAGGAAGTAAGAGTTAACAAAAAAAGTGCAATTAATACAAGATAATTGTAAGGGGATAGAAGAAGAAGAGCACAGGAAGTGCATGTTAGAGGTTAGGAGTTAGAGGTGTTATAAGAGGAAGTGTCTACAGGAGAAGCGGAGGTTTAGATCTGTGTGTGTTGAAATGCCAATGTTGCTTCATACAGATGAAGAAAGGAACTGCAAATATAACACACTCACCATCTGCAGGCAATGAGTGTCATTGCTGCAAACTGTCTGTTTTATATCTTCTTTTCTCTTTACGTGGTGTTAAGTTTTTGTTTTACGTTTAATACTATTCAGTAGATATTAAGAACGGATACAGATTCAGCGCGAGGCTCTCACACTATTAGCTTTTTAGAATTTTGTCTGTACATGAACTGGGCATAATGTTAAGCTTAAATTGTCAGGCTAATTACTGTGTACTTTGTGTGCTTTGTGTACTTAAAGTGTTCATTTGTCTAAGGAAAAAGTTGTTTCTCCAAAGCTAATTATTCTGCTAATAAACCACAGATATGTCTATTATTTAAACAGCAATCATGTTAATAATTTATTATTCATCACCAAAGACAGAGCTTGGAATTTGTTTTCTTATGACCTCGACTTCCATCCCCTAGAATTTTATTTTATTTTATTTTTTGGATAAACAATATTACTTGGGGACTCCCCTTGTTCCCTTTTCATAGTAATCAATAGTAATTTGTGGAGGACAGGAAACTTGTGATTACACTCAGCCTTTACCTTCATCTTCAAAGATTTTTGTACATGTAAACTACAAAAATCTGCCATGTCAAATCATCCAGTTCTACTATCTTTGTGCTTCCCATTTGGGCATATGACAAGCATCTGTCCTCTTCTCTCTTGTATGCCATCATGTCTCATTCTTCTCCCAAGTTAACTCTTCAAGTCAATATCACATTCCCACTTCCTTCCTCTTTCAGCACAACCTTGATCTGCCATTGAAGGCTCACTTCACTTGTTTGCCTCATCATGTTACACAAGCATTGCATTTCATTCATTTTACCACGCGGCGCTTCTCAATTTTATGTCATTCATAATATCAAACTTTATGTCAAACTTTTGAAGCTGCATTAGTTGAGGTGACAAAGCAGGGAGTTCCGGCTAAGTCTATCCAGGTTCAACTTTCACTGCAATGCAATATCATCCAGTAAGGCTCTGCACTGGCCAATCCAATATAAACAAGTGCACAATCCCAGTGCATTAATGGTGTATTTATAAATGGAATGCAGTATTTTTACTGTTTACCTCATTAACGTTGTGACGGAAACCACAATTGTTGCCGCCGTAGTCCCTTTCCTGAGTTGTAAAATCCTGTCCATGAGTATTGCAAGTGTTTTAGTTTTTCAACAGTAACTTAAAAACATACCCCTACAAATGCTGGCCCCTGGGCTGTTTTAATGCCGGGCCGTTCCAGCTAATTGGCTGAAACTTCAGCATGTGACTTGTTGGTCTTGGGGTGTGATTCTCATTATGGATGTGACAGTTACAGGGTTCAAATCCCTATGATGACGAGCCCAGGTGATGGTATTCAGTGTCAAGCAAGTGCAAAGTAGTGCAACAAAAGGTATATGGTGTTTAAACTGTGGCAAGGTATCTCTGTAACTCAGCAGGTAGAGCAGTTGTCTATTCTTTGTAGGTTCGATGACTCATGACTAAATGTCCTTATTACACTGACTCATTTACCAATGTTAAGATGAGTGAACTTTGTTTTCAAAGTTTTAATTCACAAGCTAATGCCATTTAGCCACTCATATTGAATGGTCCTTCATTATTAATTATCTATTATTTAACCTTCTTGGCTACATTATGGTGACTTCTACTGACTTGACCTGAGCCTTTGACAAAATTTGAAATGTAGGTGGTGAATCGGAGGTGATGAATAAATAACTGAAATAAATACATAAATAAATAGGTGAGAATGTTATGAGCTCAGGGATTGCATCTTCAAATACAACTGGGAGCAATGCAATGCATATGTATACAGGGATACAGTAAGATACTGTAGTATGAGTCAAGCAAAGGGAGAAAAGGTAGCTGTTGCATTATTCATTAATCAAACATGATCATTTTAGATATGTTGAGTATGTGTTTGCCACATTAAGTACAGCAATGTAAAACGTGCTCACATTATAATAATAATAATAATAATCTTTATTTATAAAGCACTTTTAAAACCAACGTTACAATATGCTTAACATGAAGCAGTCATAACATAAAAACATTGAAAACAATACAAAAAACAAAAGTCACTTAAAAATATACTTCAAATAAAATCAGGTAAAATCAGGGAATGCTCTTCGATAAAAGTATGTTTTAACAAGGGATTTAAAAGAGTTTACTGATTCAGCCGACCTAATTTCCTCGGGTAGATTGTTCCAGAGCCTCGGTGTCCTAACTACAAATGCTATTTCCCCTCTCAATTTCAGCCTGGTCTCTGGGACAAATAAAATCCCCTTACCCGAGGATCTCAAGTTACGAGCTGGTATGTAGGGTACTAGTAGGTCAGCAATATAGCAAGGCGCAAGACCATGTAAAGCCTTAAATGTAAAAAAAACAATAAAATCTTAAAATCAATTCTAAAACATACTGGAAGCCAGTGTAACGAGTCCAAAACCGGAGTGATATGATCACGTTTCTTGGTTCTAGTTAGAAGCCTGGCAGCTGAATTCTGAACATACTGTAGCTGATTGGACTGTTACAATAGTCCAAACGTGAAGAAATAAAAGCGTGTAAAACGATCTTGGTATCTTTAAAAGTCTAAAATCTAAAAAAGGTCTGATTTTAGAAATGTTTCTAAGATGATAAAAACATGATTGCACCAGCTTTTACATTACATTACATTAACCACGGGACCTAAAAAGAAATAAAAATACAAACAAACAAACTGCTCAACATAAGGTTCAACCAAGCTTTCTACTACAAATTGCTCAAACAAAAAAGTTGAACCTTGTGTTTAGAGATTTTTATTAGTTAAGCTGCTGCTTCCAAAGTCAAAAATAAACCTTCCAACCCAAATAAGGAATTGTTCTGAAAGTGTGTGCTGTTTTGTGAAGTTGCATTTCAAACATGTATTTATATATTTATAAAATAATCAACAATAATACTTCGCTTCTGTGTGTGCCACATTTCACATATATGTCCGTGAGCACTTGTGTCTGTGTAAATATGTGTGCACGAGTGGGTGGGCGTGGGTGTTTGCTTTCACTTGCACAACGGGTACAGGTGTGTGTGTGTGTGTGTGTGTGTGTGTGTGTGTGTCAAAGTGCTTTTGGGGCTCAATCATTTCCTGTCTCTTGGTTTAGAAAAGATGTTGGCATGACAACATGACACTTGGGAAGGGTTGGAGGGTAGACATAGAGGGAAAAGAAGAAAACAGTGCTCTCTCTGACTCCCATAAATAGACAACTGGAGGTTTCATGCCAGCTTTGAGAGGGAACTTCATGCTTGGATTTGTTTGTGAACATACTTCAGATCTCAACGTGCAACTCAGACCTAAAAATATTTGTGTGACAACATACAGACATTAAATATGACATTATAAAATCCATGTTTCCTAAAACAACTAAAACAAGAGGACATGATCATAACGTAATATAAATTAAACCTTAAATTGAAGCATTTAAATTGAAGCCCTCTTTTTCTCTCTCCATAGTTAGTAGAATGTTACACACAAATATTGAAAACAGCACACTGTACAGCACTCAAGGGAGTCGCATGTCTTTGTGAATATGAAATAGGTGCATGTGTGGAGATTTTATTGCATATGTATATAATTTATAAATGGGTTTCATGCAGTGTCTTTCTCCTTGTTTATAAGAGACTAAGCCAAGATCAGCAGTCATTATGAGACATTAAAGTCATTCAATATGGCTGGCATATTGATCCTGTCTATCTGTCATTCGCCCATATAATATTCATGAGGAGGCAGCATACTTCATTCTCCCATAACCACAGATACCAGCACAGATAACACTGTGGTGTGCCTTTACTGCCATTTTGAGCACTCTGCTGAAACTTTAGCTATTACACTCCTGTATCTAGCATTGTAAATGATTCACATAGTAAAATATCTAAAATTAGAAGCAAAGACAACCTGTAGAATTTCCACTGTCGCTCAGGGATATTATTAGAAGGCAGATAGCATTGCTTATAATACAGTATGTAAGCTTCTGTTTTATGAAGGCATTTTTTATTTAAAAAAAAAGAAGAGAGAAAATAATAAATGAAAAGCAATATACTGAGAGGAGGAGAATAAAAAACTGGGGATGTTATCACCTGAATTATTAATCAAGATAATTCAACTCCCAATGACAAGAATATCTATCTCCACCGCACTGCACACACACATTTACACATCCACAAATACACACGCACACACACACACACACACACACACACACACATATACATTTGTTCCCGCATATGCACAAGACACTGCTATCTTGCCTACTCAACAGTTATCTATTTAAAATGGGTCAAGACAAAATGAAAATCGAGAAACTTCTCATTGCGTGGAAGAGATAGACAAGGAGAGAGACAGATACACAAGGGAAGGAAGAGAGATATGTTGGGGCTGGAAGGAGGGAGGGAGGAAGGAAAGGAGGCAGGGGAGAGTTGTTCGATAAGAAAAGTTCCCTTCAAAACTCACAAAACTGCAAAAGGAAGTCACCTCTTATGCAGTATAAATATCTGTTTTATTTTTTTATTTTTTTTACACATTGTGCAAATCGTGTGTGTGTTTTGCAGAGAAACAAAATAAACAAAATACACAGTTTTAAAAAGTGCTATTCACTAGTGAACCTGCTGTTTTCTGCATTGACTTATTTTTCCTCTCTGTTACCAAGACAACAGACATATAAAGCTAATGTTTTCTTCAGCTCCAATTTGCCCCTGGCTTCTTTTTTACCTAGGTCAAAAGGTCTGAGAGCATCCAGGGTAATATTATATGGCTAATGATTTAGTAACTTTAAAAAAAACAGTTTTTGCCTTATATGAGAGGCAGACAAAGCAAGCAGAACCCAGCAAACACTGAGATAGGCAGAGATACAATATGCAAGGCTATGAGAGGAAGCAGAGGAGGATGAGGGGGCATCATGGCTAACACCCACAGTGACAAATGCGAGACAGAAGACAGATCTTGGTGATGGCATGGCCTAATAAAAGCCACATTTGTTGTGTTTGCATATAGTTTTCTTTTCTAATTAGTGTGTTTATCCAGTTAGATAAATGACAGTCAAAGCTGTTAAATAATGACAAGCTGATAACCTGCTCTGTGTTAACACAGCTATTAACATTTATCATGGCGTCACACAAACATGCCTCACAGTTATTCAGTAATGTACAAAGCACTGTGGATTTTTTATTTATTTTTGCCCCTATTGCCCCTGGCTTTATAATAATTACATTCAGGTTTTTTTTTCCTGAGATCTGAATAGAATCAGGTTGAAATAACTGCATCACAATGAGAACTGACAAACCATGACACTTTATCAAAATGTGGCTATATTGAACTCTAAAATGCAAACAGCTTCTGGACACTTTGTCAAGGCAAATTTTTAATCAAATTGTCAGGCTTTTAGCTCATATCAAGACATACCAGATGAAGGTCATGTAGGACCGAAAGCATGATAATATTGCTTTGATAAAGTGAGTGAACGATGTGCCTTTCATACTGTCTGTCTTCCAGCATGCCTGGAGTGTTCCTGTGTCTGTTTGGTTTCCTATAAGGCTATTTTTACCACTGCCTGTGAAACATGTGTCATATGATGGTGTATAAGTTATATACGGTGCACCCACTTCTTCTACATGTCTACATGTCTGTCAGGATTGACTGCTAGCTGAAGGATAAGAGACGCAGCAACGGAGGGAGGAGAACACAAGCACAGATTGTTAGCTATTACTTGAAACAGATATTGCAGGATATCTATATGCAGTTCCCACCCAACCAAATGCAGATATGCAAAATTTCATAGAAAATGAGCTACGGTGCGAGGAACTGATTTTCAATATTCAAAAGCTTGTGACACCATTTTATATTTGTTGTACCACTTTCTACTTTTAACTTCTGTTGTCTTTCTGAAATGTAGAGAATATTTAGGTTAAGTGTGCACACAAATGTGCACACTGCAGATGCTTCAAATCAAAACACTCTCTTGCATTCACATGAATTTGGTACAAATACACAAAAATAAACCTTGGTGAAATGCTCACATCATCTTGTGCGCTTTATTTGTTTTTTAGTTCAACTTTATTTCCCTGACGCCTCTTCTGTTCAGTTCTCTAGCTCTACAGTTTTTTGGGTAATGTATTTTTTCTTCCTTCCTGATAAAGGGGCCTGCATTCGCCGTCACACCGGCTTCTCCGACGGTCATATAGTTTCGGAAACCCCCTCCTTCAACACCTTTCCAAGTTTGGATTAGGGGGAGCTGTGTCTGACCATTTCTGTAACTTTCTGAAACTGATCCTACATTCACACCCACTTCACACTAAGATTTGTCAGTTGTGCAGAGGTGAGAAAGCTCCTTCTTGTCGTTTTTGACACAACTATTTCTGTCACTGCGAGGCTGTCTAAAACGTGTGCCATTATCCCCATTTTTAAATGATATCACATCTCTCTCCTCTCTATGACAACTGGCTTTTCAGTCCGCCTTCAAGTGTGGCTGTTCTGAAAAATCTGTTAGAGGCCCCCTGGGGCAATACACAAGTGGCCCCCTGTAGACCCCCATCAAATTAAGTGGTGTTTGGTGGCAGTGTGTTTATTATATGATGATTGTGTCTGTGTAGCACACATACATACAAACAAACACACATAAACACACACAATCTTGGTTTATACCACGTTGGCTCCACGTTCCCATTAAGTACACACTACACAGCAGACTAAACAGTACATAACAAAGTCATTACATGCCCTGGGACCAGAAACCAGTGCTTCTGCTCTATGCAATGACACTAATTAATTTGAAAGTTCATAGAATTGAGCACTTCTTTGTTTAGGATTATTTAGCATATGAATATATATATAAACTAAAATAATAATACATTTAAAGTAAAATAATGAAGGTCTGCAAAATACGTTTTGATACTAAACCAACTAGATCAGGTAATTTTGTACTTTGGTGGTACAAATTTGCAACATGTCCAACACATTTGCAAATCAAAAATGTTTATGAAACTCCAATTGACATGCACAGATTCTGGGGCCCATTTGGTAATCCAGCCTTGGATAGAGGCAGAGAAAGAGAGGGTAACAGAGAGATGAGAGGCCCAGATTCCTTGAAGTGAGCTGCGATGCATTGCCTCAGGGTTTTGCAGTATTCCACCATAAATAAGCTGAATGATGATAATGACAGCACTTCAACATATGTGAAATTTGTGATGCGAGATTAATTTGTGGTTCAAGCATCTCCTTCAAACGCATCTCATGTAATTGTTTTCCTCGAGGGTGGCTATATCACGGCCATCACGCAGCAGTCTGCGCGTGTCAGTTAGATGGCTCTTCATTTGTCAGCCAACTCTCGCTGATAATAGCATTAAACATGTGTAGTCTTGCCACAACAATTTTGAAACCAAGCTGCTACAGGCTGCTAAACACAAAGACGTTTTTTGTTTTGTTTTGTTTATATTTGTGGAAATTCTATATAGTTTGTGCATATAAAGAGATTGTTCAGACACCAGACAAAGCAATAGATGGTGTTTATAAGCTACAATATGAATGCATTTTCTGCTGAATAGTAATGGATCACATATGCCTATCATTTCTTTTCTCTCAAATCTTCCAAATTATTCTATGAGGAAACAATATTAGATTGTTGAATATTACTCAGTGTGTGTTGTACTTGCTGCAGGTCTGTACAGGCTTTGAATGTGCTAACAACCTAATGAAAACTGTCATGTTTCGTTTCTTTTTTTCCTTTTGGTGTTTTCATTTAAATGTGCTTAAATTGTTTGAAATTCATTATTTTTAGCTCCTCACCCATAGTAATCCTGCAGCATGGATTTGCAGGATAAAACGGAGCGGACCATGTGGAAATGTTTAATAAGAAATCCATTGGGATTCCTGCACAGTATGTAAATCAATGGAAATCGCTCCTCATGCATCATAAGCTGTGGTGTTGAATTCGTGTAGGGTATTTCATATAATTATGTTGAGATCATTAATATTATAGAATGTTTAAGGGATATAAAAACTGGCTGTAGTTTTCTTTAAACCTCAGGCTTGATAAAACATTTTTAACATTTACATGCATAATTCGACTATATTTTAGCAGTATTATTATGCAGCTTCCAGCATTTAATGTATGCTGGACATTTGAAGTGCATACAGCTACACACTTCATATTTAGTACTAATAGTTATAATAAAATATTTGCTGAGGTTTTCTGAATAACTGCATACTTTGTGCAAACATGGTTCTGCTGAATGCCACATTTGTAATAGAAAACGTGACTATAAAAAAGGCCATATTCAAATGGAATATTGGAATATAAGAAATGTAGCTGCACTGCTACTTCTAGCCAACACCCATGATTAATTGAGCAATTTCAGCAGTTCATTTATCTAATGACTTTAAGCATAGTGCTCATAATGACAGACGAGGAGGGAAGCAACAAGTAACAACTGCAACCAGCGAAATGTCTGCATACATTTATATTTATACCAAATATTTCAAGACCAGATTTAGCTAATAAGGTACTGCTGGGTCAGACAGTTTATGTAGTATCTTCGTCTCTTGCCTATCAATTACAGACAAACTGCTTTTAATGAAATCAGAAAGGAGTCACAAGTTGAAAGCAATCAACTCTTGCAGCAACCACCAAATATAAAGACATGAAACATTGATTTCACCATTAAGTGTGATGATGCACAGCACCCACAGCCTTATAGATGGTAAAGTAAAAGGGACATAGAGGGGAAGAGGAAAAACCAGTAGGCTTCAAATGAATTGTTGGCAAGTTTATGGGCATGTGTGTTTGCAATCTGTTGCTTAAAGCTGTAGAATATTTAAATGTCAAGAGACAAGAGAAGAGGAATAGCAATCCAGCTCTGCAGAATCATGTTTAAAATATATATTCGTATTTAATAATTCTTGTGCACAAAA
>NC_060153.1:12082104-12093625 GCF_021292245.1 Micropterus dolomieu | reverse complement strand
TTTCTTTTTTTCCTTTTGGTGTTTTCATTTAAATGTGCTTAAATTGTTTGAAATTCATTATTTTTAGCTCCTCACCCATAGTAATCCTGCAGCATGGATTTGCAGGATAAAACGGAGCGGACCATGTGGAAATGTTTAATAAGAAATCCATTGGGATTCCTGCACAGTATGTAAATCAATGGAAATCGCTCCTCATGCATCATAAGCTGTGGTGTTGAATTCGTGTAGGGTATTTCATATAATTATGTTGAGATCATTAATATTATAGAATGTTTAAGGGATATAAAAACTGGCTGTAGTTTTCTTTAAACCTCAGGCTTGATAAAACATTTTTAACATTTACATGCATAATTCGACTATATTTTAGCAGTATTATTATGCAGCTTCCAGCATTTAATGTATGCTGGACATTTGAAGTGCATACAGCTACACACTTCATATTTAGTACTAATAGTTATAATAAAATATTTGCTGAGGTTTTCTGAATAACTGCATACTTTGTGCAAACATGGTTCTGCTGAATGCCACATTTGTAATAGAAAACGTGACTATAAAAAAGGCCATATTCAAATGGAATATTGGAATATAAGAAATGTAGCTGCACTGCTACTTCTAGCCAACACCCATGATTAATTGAGCAATTTCAGCAGTTCATTTATCTAATGACTTTAAGCATAGTGCTCATAATGACAGACGAGGAGGGAAGCAACAAGTAACAACTGCAACCAGCGAAATGTCTGCATACATTTATATTTATACCAAATATTTCAAGACCAGATTTAGCTAATAAGGTACTGCTGGGTCAGACAGTTTATGTAGTATCTTCGTCTCTTGCCTATCAATTACAGACAAACTGCTTTTAATGAAATCAGAAAGGAGTCACAAGTTGAAAGCAATCAACTCTTGCAGCAACCACCAAATATAAAGACATGAAACATTGATTTCACCATTAAGTGTGATGATGCACAGCACCCACAGCCTTATAGATGGTAAAGTAAAAGGGACATAGAGGGGAAGAGGAAAAACCAGTAGGCTTCAAATGAATTGTTGGCAAGTTTATGGGCATGTGTGTTTGCAATCTGTTGCTTAAAGCTGTAGAATATTTAAATGTCAAGAGACAAGAGAAGAGGAATAGCAATCCAGCTCTGCAGAATCATGTTTAAAATATATATTCGTATTTAATAATTCTTGTGCACAAAAGGAATAACCCTTTTAATGTTAAAAGTAATGTTGTGCCTCTTGGTCACAACACAGTCAGAGTTTTTTCTAGTTCCTTTTTTCCCATCGCAACTTGGCTTGAAAACGTGGTGTCTAAACAAGAGATGACTGGGTGGATAATGGAAGATTTGGCTCTGTTCCTCTGCTAAGAAGCACACAGTGTAGCCACGGTGTACATTGTCACACCCCCTAAGGCCAATTAGAATGAGAAGTTAATTAGTTTATAGTTTACTTCATAGGCCAAAATGCCCTGCTAACACACAAACAATGGAGAAGAAAATAAGCTCCCTTCCAAGCAATTATGATAGCATCGTCACACATCTAAAATTGTGTTTTTCTGAAATATCCACATATTTTCAAAGAGGCAACCCATCATTTTGATTCCAATCATTGCCTGAGTGGCACTTAAGTATCTTCCACCAAAAGCTATTTCAGATTTTTTGTTGTCTTAGACAGCTCAGTAATACTGATGAACACTCATTAACAATTCTTGTGTTCAAAAAAGACATATTCTAAATGCTGACTTTGTGGACATGGTTTTGCTGTGGCCTTTTTGGTGATTTCACACCCAAATGAGCATTATTTTGTTGTCAAGTCAAAGCTTTGAACCAGAAAATGTACCCACATCCTTGGAAAAGCACCTCAGGTGCTGTCAAAGACGGTCTCCAATTGCTATAACATAAAACAAGTATTTTGTGTCTCTTGCTTAAAGATTCAGGAAATATTGATTTACTTCAGAACATTTCTAAATCTTAAAGGCACACCCTGATTGATTATTGATGTAAACTTACACATGTTTGAACTGTGATGTTCACATCTTTTACTGAAATCTAAATTGCATGTGTTGAATGTGGCTAATTAAATTTAAATTAAAATCTGTTATTATTAATTATTTGATAATAATATTTCAGTCATAACTTGGTTTGACTTAACTGGATTTGCTCACACCCTAACAAGCGCTTGTATTTTAAAAACATAACTGAAAGCTGTAACCACACAAAAAAAATTTGCCTTTTATTTCTTTTTAAAGACAGACTTATTATGAAAGTGTAAAAAAGGGTCTTTACCTAGAAATATATGGGCTTGTCATTGGACTTGTAAAACCTCAGGTGTTACTAATAACAAAAAGTATCCAAGTAAGCCAGTCACCCAGCAAAAACAAAATCCGACAATGAAGGTAATGCAGCTCTTTACACCTGTGCTTTTTTTTCTCAAAACATTGAAGGTGTTGATATAGATTTTGAAAGAAAAATGTTGTGATAGCTCTACTTTACTGTAGTGTACTCATCTATACTCTGCTTTACTGCCTCCCTACTCTACATTAACCTACTTTACTTTAATGCTGCTTTTTACTGGACCCCAGGAATTAGCATCCACCTCTGTGGAAGCAAATGGGGATCCTATAAACAATTAACCACGCTCTATTCCACTGACGTTTTTAAGGCTGACATACGGTAGCTAATAAAGTTGCTAATTCATTTTTTATTATGACAGATTTTTACATTCTGTGTTGAGATGAGTTGCAGTAACAGTGCAACAACAATTGATACTATTGTAAAGTGTATGTGTGCCACACATAGAGAATCATCATGTGATTAACAGGCCACCACCAAACGCTGCTGAGTTTCTGTACTTTTATTTTCTTCCTTGTCACAACTTCTGACTAGCTCAGTGAAAAGTGGTTTTTGCACACAAATGCTCACAAATACACACTTACAACTATACACTAAGGCATGCCTGTGCACACACACACACAGACACACACACACACACACACACAGACACACACGCACAGACTGTTCGGATCATAACACACACTTCATTTGAGCTCTGACAGCTCAGTACATGTTCTAGATGAAAGAATTGACAGTTCAAGGTGACGGCTGCCTTCAATCAATCCAGTGTTGCGCTGGTGATGTGAGCTCTGTGTACAGGATGTGTCTAAGTGTGAGCGTGTGAGAGCCCACATGTGTATGTCTCCTCTTTTGTAGTGTTGGTCTAGGTAGGGGGTAGCTGACAGGTGTCCCTTCTTCTTAGCCATGCAATTTATCACCCCACTGGTGGTAGGGACCTTTGAGTCCAAATGCCCATAGAACAAAATGCTGTCTCTCTTCTCTCTCTCTCTCTCTCTCTCTCCTATACTAAATAACTAAACAAGTTAAACAAGCAATGATTGACTAGTTTTACACCCAAACCTTAGAAATCTGATAATATTGGTCTGTCACAACATGACTACATTCCTTTCTGTTTTGCTCCTCTCTCTCTCTCTCTCTCTCTCTCTCTCTCTCTCTCATTATCCATACACTGACAATGCCAGCTAATATATTCTAACCAGAAAAAAGTCCAAGGCATGCTGAACAGCCGTGGAGATTTTAAATCTTTTGTTCTTTCTGGCTTAATAATAAAAAAAGCGTTTCAGGGCTTGTTATGAGCCAGCTGTCAGAAATAAACCATGGCTATCAATATAGCTCCCCAGATATCATTATTTTAGTTCTTTTCAATTAATTATGAGAGCATGGCGAGATGGTACTTTGGATCTCATTTCAGGGCCTAAATTGGTTTGTGAGCATAAAAACCTGTATTGTGTATGCCCTGTGGTGCACAAACACACACACACACACACACACACACACACACACACACACACAATGGTGTGGAGAGTGAGTTTGATATGGAAGTTAAATGTATAATTTTGTAGCTGAAGATCCCAACACATATCGACCAGCTTATCATCAAGCTTTTATTGGAGGTAAAAAAAAATCCCTCTCTTGATAGTTTGTTCCACTACATGATTTTTACTTCTATTGAAATGCACATTCCTTTACTCTCTCCTTGGTAACAGTAGCTTTCTCTGTGGGGAGCCCCTTACCGCTACCCCACCCACCCCTTCTATTCTATTCATCCATGCTGCTGTACCAAATCAGCCGGGTGGTTAGGGCTTTAGGAGGAGTGGGGGGTGGGTTAAAGGGTTGTGAGGGAAGAACGAAGCATGGTGAATAACACAAGCATAAAGACAGGTCTTAAAGTTGAGATACAGATCCATATTTTTCTTACCCTCTCTTCCACTTCTATCGCTTTAGCCTTGCTGTCTTCATCTGCCCCATCTCTCTCTCCTCTCTCTCTCTCCTTGGCAGTGGACGGAAGGAGTCAGGGTGATAAATAGATGGTGTCCAATGCGCTTCTCCTCTCCTGTCGTTCTCTCTCTCCCTCTCTTCCACTCTCCTCCTCCATGGTCTCAGCTCACCGCACTCCCAGCCCAACAGCGTGTTCATTCCTGTCAGCAAAAAGAGAATCACTGGAACAACCTCATCTACAGTACACATGTGCAAACACACACACACAAACACACTCAGACAAGATAGTAGGGTTGATAAAATATGGCGATGGAGGTATGTTAATGTGTAAAATGCACACTGAGATTAACAGTCACTCACTGAGCTAACAGTACATGCACAAACACTCTCACAACCAGAGTCTATTAGTGCTCACAATGCACACAGCCTGGATGAATTAACGTCAGTGGTCACTGGTATTGACCCTGCGCACACACTTATTTATCACAGGCACTTTCTCCCTCCTTACTTATGTGTGTGAGCGAAGGTGTGGGTTTGGCTTATTTGGTTGGATAACGATTCCAATTTAAGAAAGAAAGAAACAAACAAAGAAAGAGAAGGAAAGAAAGAAAGAGGTGGAAGAGGAAGCCTTAGTAGGAGAAGGTGGTCAATACCTACCTCAGTCATGATGGATAGTTGCCCTGGAGTTAAAGCTGAATATAGCTTTATTCCTCCTACCCTCTAGTGACATGTGTCCTCCCAGAAAGCCATTATCAAAGTAAATGCCTATATCTCAAGCAGAGCCATATATGTAAGCCTATAAGCGCTCTGAGTAGCGAAGAGCTCCCTCATCCATTTCCAAAATCTCTTGAAATGGCCACCTGTCCAGATCTTATCAGTATATCTTAAACTGGAGCAACACATCATACACTGCATTCAGGCTTATAATAACATAGCCCGCAGTGTCAGGTCCCCCTCTCAAAACAATGTAGTGCACTTCCCTTGACCCCTTACTAGGTAAGCGAGTGTGTCACTGGAGCTTTATTGAGGAACAATTGGTGTAAGCATCCCCTCAATGCTGCCATGCATTACCTGTTGTATAATTGAAGAGACTGAGAGCCCATTAATGAGCCTCTGCTTGATCCTGGGCCTGTCTTTGCATTGTTTTTAGCTTAGCACATGGCTAATAGCTAGCCTGAAGGCACGCCGGCCTTGCTAAGGATCGAACACCAATTTCCTCCATGCCAAGGGCGAGCTTAAGAGAAAAGGTGCATGCCTGCACAGAAACGCAGTCACCCGTTCTTTATATTTCCTGCCACAACACAGAGTGTCATACACACATGCGCACAAACACACTGTATAACTGAACCTATGTAGCCAGGGGGTACGTTGAATGGGAACAGAAAAAGGTGCTATTTATTTAGCTGATGAGAGTGAACCTGTTAGTAGAGGGGCTGTGAGGGAGAGGACTGGCTCTCTCCTTAACACAGGGAAACTCTTCTAAAGAGGTCACAGAGGGTGAAGAGCAAAGACAGCATGCTACAAAAGAAAATTGAGCCTAAATGGAACACGCTAGCAAACAGACCCACCCCACACACCCCGACCTTTTTCTGAACATGTCTCAAAATTGGGTTGTAAAAATGTGTATCTCTCGGGGTTTATACGAGAATCCAATCTGCAACAAGGACGGGATGAGCAACAGAGCAAGTGATAAAAACAAATAAATCAATTTAGTTGCTGGGTTTATTTTCCGATCACAGAGAGCAGTGAGTAATAAAAACTGTGTTACACCAATGCTAAGCTTCGCTTGCATTTTTCATTTACGTGCATAGCATTTGCGTGCATGTGTGAGAATATGTTTGTGTAAAACAGTTGCCTGTCAGCAACAGCAGCATTTTTGTGTGTGTGCTTATGAGTTTCTATTCACCTAGCAGATGCGCAGTATCATAACCAATACACAATAAAAGCCCACTGGGTTCCATTTAACAACACAGAAATGTCTGCTATGCTATGTGCACAGATATAAACAATGTTATAGACTCATCCCTGGCTCACTGCTGTCCTTATGCTGTGTCTATACTTCACTGTCTTTATGGCACTTATTATTGGAAAGTCAACAGACATAAAAGACTCAATGTGAGTAAAAAAGGCCAGCCAATGTTTTGGAGTGTCATTTGGCCGGTGTAGTGGGAGGATATTGGGAGAAGGGCAGCAAAATTGTCTCAAATCGAAAAACTATACAGGAAATAATTTACTTGGACTGTATGAATCTAGGCACTCAACATTTAAAATGGGCTCTGCTACTTTAATTGAAAGGGAAAGAGAGACAGGGAAAGAGAGAGAAAGGCTGTTACAAACAAGAGCATGATTTATGAAATCCACCCCTCTGTTCGTCAGAGCGAGCTCATTATGTATGCGCAACAGTGAGAGTGTGAGAAGACGGATGAGTCGTCCCGGTGGCGGAGGAAGAGGAATGGCGGCGCTAAACTCTGCTGGTAATCAACTGGTGAAATTAAACATCAAAAAAACAGGAATGATTGTGTGCGGCAAAGCGATTTGTCTGCAATTAGCGACCAGTCGCATAACTCACAAACAGGCACACATAAACACATTCACGCTTAATGGAACAAGACGTGTCACTGGATGTGTATTTGTGTGTGTTTGTGTGTGTGTGTATGCAGAAATACGGTGCAGGATAACCGTAAAAACAGTAAGTTAATAAACTTGAGAGACATTAACAGGACCTGGGGCAATTGGTGAACAGCTACTTCATTTGTCAGCAGCTCATATTGAATGCTTTCTGAGAGGTTGCTGCTTGTATTTATAGCCTTGTCTCTGTCATTTGTTTATGCTAGTTTAGTTAAAGTGCATGTGTGCTAACTGTGGGGGGTTAAGGTGTACCTAAGTCAGTATTTTTAGTGTTGTATCAAAGCTACTTTCATAACCTCTATACGGTTCCATGATTAAATATAATGTATTGTACACTTTCACCTTAGCAGGACAAGATGTATCTCACCTTGGCCCACTACACACACAATGCACTCAACATAAAGGCAATGTGTCAATGTCTCAGCTTCTTCTGCACTGGAAACAACACAATGAATGGTTACCTGAGCCTCAGAGCACTGTATGGAGCTGAATTATATTTTGGACATTTTCTGAATGCTGCCAGTGTAATTCATCAGTGTATTGTAGCAAGAACTGTTTACCTCAGCAGGGGTGTCACACAGTTAACACCCAGTGTCAATGCTGACCAGTGTGGCAAGACTACAAAGATCTTCACTTTTCACTGCAGCTAAAGCCTAGTTCACACTACACGATTTTTAGCCCGATTTGCGGCTCAGCGAGCTCGGCGACCGTCAGGCTGTGATCAGGAGTAAATCAGCAGTTGATTGGTGGTCGCCAGTCATTATGTGAACTACTCAACGAAGCATCACAACGGCTTTCTGACACATCGCCGAGGTCTGCCAGATATCTAGCATGCCAAATATCTGGAGGAGTCAGCCGACTCGACATCCACATCCAGCCATTGAGAGCAGGCGGATGGCAGAGCAGGCAGCTACTTTTTCACCGCAAAACACTTTATTCCCCTCCAGCTCTCTCTGTAGCTAAGACAATCCCTGCTACCTGCCTGTGCTAATCCATTCTTTCACTCATATTCTTTGTCTTTATAATTTTTATCTTTATAATAACAAACAACAGCTGCTTCGTGCTTAGGTTCGCCTCATTTCACGTTTCACATTTCACGTATGTTTTCTTGACAAAACGTGGTTTGGAGACCTGCGCCTGGTGACAGAGCCGCTGTCAGCTCGTGTAGTGTGTGACCCCCTGTCACCGATCAGTCATGTAGTGTGAACGCCACAACGACTTCAAGACTCCCATCACAAGACAGCAAGTTGTGTAGTGTGAACAGCACAGCCATCGGCCGACACTGAAAGTCGTGTAGTCTGCACGAGCCTTAAGAAGCTGTTTTCATCTTTCTTCCCTTCTGTCTAATTGAGTAACCTGTTTATCCACAGGATTACTAGTTATCTAATTCTATACTTTTCTTAATCTTTAACGTGATTGCCTACGGTCGTCTCAGTTGGCAGAATAACCTGTGCAAAAACAACCCGGTTGACTGTTTTCAGCAGCTGCAGATGTCTACTGGTGTATTTGGCCATGCAGATTACTGTGCAGATGTGGTCACTATTAACAGGCTGATAAATGAGTGATTAAGAGAGCTGGACATCTACTGCAAGCATGTGTTGCTTTGGGTATTAAAGTATGTGGTTGCGTGTGTGTCAATCTTGCAAATATAGTCCCTGATTGTGTTTTGGACGTTTGCAAAGTAAGTGCCTGATTGAATTTGCCAGCATGTGATTGATTTGAGTGCTTTGAGTGCGTCTTTCATAAGTGCTCACCTCCCTCTTTTCCTCCTGCCCTTCTCCTCTCACTCTTACTTTGTCTCTCCACTAAGCATTGACTGAGTCACAGGGCGAGCTGGTGAACTAGCTGGTGAGCTAACCTCTAAAACACTAGCCAGCTGGCATCATGTCAGCACTAACCAGTCACAAAAGCTCCCCCGAGCATCTTTCTATTTTTTCTCTACTGACCTGTTTAGCACCAAATTTTGCCATTTTAAAGGCTGGTGTGACCAGGCCGTAATTTAGTTAGACTAAAATGATACAAGATTGGACCACTTCTGACTAAATGGCCATAACTGGTCACAACTGCCCAGTTGTCCACCAGTCACTCCATTTCATTGGAAGAGAAAGCTAAAGCGTAGCCCAACTACCTAATATGAGTTAGATCAAGACATATGAGTAAAGCACCATTGCTAGTCCCTTTATTGAGATCTGAAGTCTGTTTTCTTTGCTTTCCTCTCTCCTCTGAACAGAAAATTGCTTCAGTGCAGCTCAACAGGGGGCTGGCTTTAGCTTCAAACGATTTGTGAGAATTGCTCACACATTATATGCTGGCCTTCCACCTCATGCCACGAAGCAGGTAAAACTGGGTTGACCTTAACCCTGCTTTTTTTTTGGCAGCATGCAAGGAAAGGGAATCTGATATGATTCACATGGCTTGATAGGGTTCATCAGATCACACAAACTTGAGGTCCAAATACAAAATCCACATCTTCTAGTGTCTGTTTTTGGACAATTCCCACCCCTCTTGATCTCTTTCCCCCCCCCAGCAGGCTTCAATCTATCTTTTCCTCTTTACCTCTGACCTTTTCATTTTTGAGTTCCTCTATACCAATCTGCTCTTCCATCTTGTCGTCTACACTCTCTCTCAATCCTGGCTGCCATACTACTGACCTTTCAGTTTCATTCTTCCTCCATTTCTCTACCTCTCTTCTCCTCCTGGTCTGGGCTGTAATTCAGCTTGTTTCAGGGCCAGTTAGGCAGCCAGTGGAGTTAATCTGTCTTCTCAGGTCATAAATCACTGCTTGGCATCTCTCTCTCTCTCTCTCTCTCTCTCTCTCTCTCTCCCTCTCTCTCTCCCCCACTTTCTTGCCTCTCTCTCCCCTCTTTGCTCTTACCTGCTGCATGGACGTACAGCATACTTTGAGGTGATTGCGTCCGACAGTCAATGCTGGTGTTCTTTGAATGCGTGTTTGTGTGTGCATGTGTGAGTTTGCGTATGGTTATTGCTGCTTTAACACCCAACAGATAGGGAGTGAAACTGCATACTCTACAAGTGCCACAGCCAATGAGAAAAGATTGTTGAAACGTCAAGAACAATCAGAAGTGATGCATCTCTCTGTGGTGCAGTTCGGATCTTTCTCTCTCTCTGTCGGCCTTTTTGCGCACACACACACAACAGTGGCACACACTCACCCTGGTAACAGATGGAATCTACTAGGTGAACTGAATTCATACGATAAGCAAATTCTTTGAACATTCAGAGGATAGCTGGCTTTGTGTTTGTATGTGTGTGTGTGTGTGTGTGTGCGCGTGTGTGCGTGCCCGTGTGTGCAATCTGACATATCTATGACCAGGCAGGTGCATGGGAAACTGTTGGCCCCTACAACAGACAAAACCACATCAGGAGCTAGAATGGCAGAGTTGATGGGGGGAGAAATACAGAAGAAAGAAGTGGAAGGAGAGAAAACAGCTTAGCGTAGCAGGAGGGAGGAGAGAAAAAAAGGGAGAACTCGGGAGGAGAGTAAAGTTGAATAGCAGGAGGGCGGGAGTGGAAGAGCGGGTGAATGAATGTGTTGTGAATCTATTGTGCACAGCTTCTGAATGGAGTGTTAGTAAGCTAAGTAGTAACTGGTGATTTACAGCTCCAAGGCCATATCAGCTGAAATGAGCAAACAATACGCTTTCATACACAACATTCAGCAACTAGAAGAACCATGAAGAACTGTGCTATTCTGGATCTAAAGTGGGGTGAAGTGTTTTGTAAGTCTGTGGTTACATGAAGGAGGACACTTCAGCACAGAGGAAGAAGGGAGCTAGAGAAAAAGCTAATGAGGGGCCGATACAGAGAGAAAGTGAAAACTGAACTAGCACAGAGATGATAGTTGCCTCATTTTAGCTTCTATCGATCTAGCTTTAGCTATATTTTTTAACCAATGTGTTAATTAAGTCTTGTGTTGTCCCTGTTAGAAATGGTCTCTTTTCATTGAAAGATAAAGCGAGCGTGTGGCCTTATCAGCTGTGTTAAAATTTATCACAAAGCTGTGATGGTTTTTGTGTGTGTGTGTGTGTGTGTGTGTGTGTGTTTGGGGGTTGGGGTAGTATTGTAAATAATCTGCAGGCTCTCTCTGCTGGCTGCAGGTTCCCAGAGATTAGCTTCCTCTCTCCCTATGAGCTATGTTCAGCACCTTAAAGCACTTTCCAACCACTCCAAATGTTAAGACACGCAATAACTAGACTACTACTTTGATAACAAGAGGCTGTGTCAACCAGAAATGTTGAAGTTTAGATTTGCTAAATATGTTTTCAACCAGTTTTTCTGTCAAACTCTCACTTTCTCTGTGAGCCTTGTCTGCCACACTCCGTGAGAAATGCTTAGACGCCAGTCATTATGAGCAGAGCTTCCCAGCATGGACGCAGAACCTATCCATGGCATTAGAACAACAAGCCCTGTGACGAATGGGAGAAAATAGAGGAGTCGCGCTGTGTGTGTGTGTGTGTGTGTGTGTGTGTGTGTGTGTCTGCAGCTACACGTTTGCCATTCTGATTTGTTGAGAAAGAAGGAGATTCAGTTGACCATCATGACTGTATTGCGCTACAGAATTGTGATAAGGGCCACACACA
>NC_060153.1:12061599-12082004 GCF_021292245.1 Micropterus dolomieu | reverse complement strand
TGTGTGTGTGTGTGTGTGTGTGTGTGTGTGTTTGGGGGTTGGGGTAGTATTGTAAATAATCTGCAGGCTCTCTCTGCTGGCTGCAGGTTCCCAGAGATTAGCTTCCTCTCTCCCTATGAGCTATGTTCAGCACCTTAAAGCACTTTCCAACCACTCCAAATGTTAAGACACGCAATAACTAGACTACTACTTTGATAACAAGAGGCTGTGTCAACCAGAAATGTTGAAGTTTAGATTTGCTAAATATGTTTTCAACCAGTTTTTCTGTCAAACTCTCACTTTCTCTGTGAGCCTTGTCTGCCACACTCCGTGAGAAATGCTTAGACGCCAGTCATTATGAGCAGAGCTTCCCAGCATGGACGCAGAACCTATCCATGGCATTAGAACAACAAGCCCTGTGACGAATGGGAGAAAATAGAGGAGTCGCGCTGTGTGTGTGTGTGTGTGTGTGTGTGTGTGTGTGTGTGTGTGTGTGTGTGTCTGCAGCTACACGTTTGCCATTCTGATTTGTTGAGAAAGAAGGAGATTCAGTTGACCATCATGACTGTATTGCGCTACAGAATTGTGATAAGGGCCACACACACACACACACACACACACAGACACACACAATCATTCACCTAATAGCATCTGCATTCTATACTGCAGAGCCCATTCTGCTCTGCATACAGATTGCAAAGAAGATAGTCCACAAGGAAGTGTCACCGGAGAGGGACACTCTCAAAAACACACACATACTGCACGTGCACTCTGAAAAGCAACACACACAAGAGCTGCAGAAGCAACAGTTGACTCTTGCTTGCCTCCCCAAACCCGCGACACCTCCTTTCAGAGACCCCAGAGACCTTAGCCTCCCTCCTAATGCTCCTCCATCCCATTCTAATTCTTCCTCTCCTCTGTTCTGTTCCTCCCCCTCCTCTGCCCTTCCCGCCCCAGAGAGTTCTCAGTTCTGACAGAACAGTTAATCATACACTCTCTGCAGGTCTCATCCTATGTGTGTGTGTGTGTGTGTGTGTGTGTGTGTGTGCGCGCGCGTGTGCATGTGTGTGTCTGGGTGTGCACGTGTGTGTCCAGATGTACACCTTCATTTTCAGCAAGACAGAGAATCTATCTTTCTCACCTCCGTTTCTCACTCATTTCTTTTCACTTTTTCAACTCTTCCTTGCCTGCACTTCATCTCTCATATCGTACCCATGTGAGTATTAAAAACACAAACAAGTATATTATACAGGAAAAGACAGTTTTCAATATTAAAACCCCAAATTCACGATTGGTCTAGTTTGTGAATGTATTATTTTATTAACATTTTTGGTAGTAGGCATAACCTGCTGTGTCTACTTCTACTTTGGCATATTTCTTCCCTGGTTGGTTACAATTCTTATGAACAGTGTGGTCATTAGCACAAATATAGGCAACTAACAAACACCAACACAGTTTTAGTGCTATGTGTACAACAGGTGTATCATGGAAGGGACACCTCTAAAGACATGATCCGGCAATGTCAAAGTCTGACCCAAACAATAATTAGATACAGTCAGAATTCTGGGAAATGAGGACTGTGGAGTTTTTACCCCATCACTTACACTGTAAGCATGTTAGGAAAAGATCTTTTAATGTCCAGTGTTAACCGGAGGGATGATTACAGCAAGCAAAACCAATTTTGGGCACATGATTATTGTTTCAATACAGACTTGAAACAAATGTGAACCTTTCCTTTAATATTGTACTTCCAAACAGGTTGGGGGAATTACAAGAGTTATATTTAAAAAGAAGAAGAAGAATGATCAGAATCAACGCAGCAGAGACTCCTGACTTTTAGTCTCTACTAAAAAGCCAGAACTTAAAATGCCCATAATGCAACTTGTTAACATCATTAGTTCAGGTCTCCCTGGCTGGTAAACTCCCTCATCTTTCAAATTCCTGCCCTCAAGTTTTTGAATAGAATTTGTAGTCTCCAGCCAAAAGCTGAGATAAGTGGACATTACACAGCTGTTGTTCAGTAGTATCAGAAGTATAATGTCTTGAGCTCTGGTAATTCTGTGTCTGCTATGGTGGGGTCCTCTTTCTGTGACTATTGTTAGTCCAGAAAGAAGCCCTGTTTAAAACTGAAATCTGTAACTGTCCACACATTGTCGCCTTCGCCTGTGGTGAGAGTTCTCCAGCAAAGACAACCAAGTTGTTATGGAAGGTTGTGTGGAAGCCTGCAGTTTATTTGAATCAACCATTGCAAGACTTGGAAAATATCTCAGCTAGTGAAGTGTGAACCTACTGGGCTTATGCTTGATTTTGATGCGCGAAACTACAAATATGGTGCGAAATGTGTCGCTTCCAGTATGCTGGCTCAGTTTTAAGTGGACTATTGGTACTGTCAGCCAAGACAGGAGGAACCTGACAAGTCAGGACTATCTGATCAACTCTCTAGCATACTACAGAGTCTCCATTCATGGTTAATGTGCTTACTTGTGTGTTGTATACTCCAAATGATAAATGAATAATATCTTTACAGATTATGATTTAAAAAGCATAATGGAACATTTTTGCTTTAGAGACACAGAGATCTCTAAAGAATTTTAAATTAAGTACATTTTATTTTGATGTTATTAGCCCCTTAACCACATACACAAAACTTGTTAACTTCAGGCGACAGTGGCCTATTCTAGCATTGCAAAACAATTCTCTGTTGCTTCCCTAAGCAAGCAAAAGTGTTGCAAAAGAATGTGTAGTAATGTTAATATTGATTATGATGATTGTGATGATTATGATGACAGCCTAGAATGTTCAACTTATATGAACCATCCAGCCTGTGGTAGGTTCAGGTTAATGTAAGAGAAATGCTTCCATCAATAGCAGTCAATGAAAGATCATAAATTGTGTTTGTTTGTGAATGTTGGTATTCAAATATTTTGCAAACCCTTTCAATGCCAACATTAAAAACATTTCCCACAATGTCTTTGCATGGCAAATACAGGTAAAAGTAAGATTATGGTTATTCAACTGCAATACTTGATTAAAATAGAAAACAGCTAGTGTCCTCTCTCCCAAATGTGAGTTATAGACACTACATCCATCACACTGACCTCCATAACCTTAGTTCTTCTCCTTTCAACACAAAGGCCTCTCTATTTTCTGCTTTGGCATTGAGTGTTTGAACTGAAGGTTAAATTGGCATGTGTGGAATCATCCAATATGAATGTAATTCTGGGGTTCATAGTGGAAAGTGCCTTTATCATGTTCCTTTGACCGGGTGTATATATTTCTTTTTACAGATGAAATACAAGATACAAATTGCCCAGAGTATCATGAGATCAGAGGACGGTTTTGGAAGGACAGAACATTTTGGACGCCATAAACATTTCTACAGGGCAGTTTTGTACCTGGAGCCTTCACCTGTCTGAACACTTTCCACCACTGTTAAATCTCCGACCACATCTGCCACCCATCCAGACTAATACATACAGTGCTGGACTCAAGTAGTACCTGTTACTGCATCATACAAAGCATTCATTTCTTCAATGGTCAGCAGTGCCAATTATTTTGCGCTTGTGATTTGTTTTGCAATAATACATAGTGTGATTTAACAATAAATATAGCATTAGCAACTAGAAAAGTGCACTCAGTAGAGTGCAGGTTTTTCTTTAACACACCACATGAAATGAAACCCCTCTCTCTCCCCTCCTAAACAAAAAAGAGTTGAAGCTCACTCATTTGTCCCTCCAGGCTCCCTTACAGCCAAGATGGCTGCAAAGATAACAAAAGCGTGGATTTTTTCATCTCATATTGTGCCTAACTTCAGTGGACGAAAACAAATCGTGTATGTATGTAATCTGCAGATGCTTAAGATGAGACCAAACCTTTCTATGGATGTCATGTTTGAGCCATGATAAAGGCCAAAATGTGGCCTGCAAAAGACTAGGTAAGCCTTGATTTTAGTCTCACTGATTGCCGAAAATGCCGAAATTGAGTCATAAATGTGCACAAAAACTATAAGGCTGATGGGTCTAGTAGTATGCGACAAAAGTTGCAAAACACCATCTGTTCATTTGTTCCCATGTTACACATTTTAGTCTAAGTCAAACTATCCTTTTCTCCCTCGTGCTGATGTGATGTGCTGATGGACACACATTCTCTCCCTCTCTCACACACTCACACACCCATCAAGTGTGTGTGAAAGTGTGGGTGTGAGTGAATATTACAAGTCAGCAATTTTGAGGTGTGAAAATTGCTCTTGCTCTCCAGGATATTTTTAATTTCCTATTAAATATCATTACACTCGCATGGTTATGCATGGTAACCACACCCATGCACATGCACACCTGCACACACCCACACTGCACACACACACACACACACACACATTTATGCACCGTCTCTCTCTCTTTCTGTCAAAGACAAACTCACTAAGTTCACACTGCGTGACTGCCCATGTGCTGCTCATCCTTGTCCTCTATTTCATTAAACAGGGGGCCGAGTGAGCTATTCTGGGAGCGAACGGTAACTCTTTGTTGGTTGCTCAGCAGAAGAGATGTCTCCAATAGCAACTGAGACCTATGCCCCCCCCCACCCCCCGTGGCGTCCAGCTCTTATACTTGTCCATGTCTGTGTGTGTGTATGTTGTCATGGGTTCATCCATCTGCATGTGCAGCCTCTGAGTATGTACCTCTGTTTTGCATGTGTGTTTGTGCATGCACAGGCGAAACAGGAGGCGATCTATCACTCACAGATCTATAGCAGTGGTACACAGCAAGGGATGAACACGTTAGTGTCAGTTGCAGACGGGGGAGACGAGCAGAGGAGAGGAGTGATGTGACTGTTATCGATCCTGCCTGGTAATTACAGCGCGATTTATTACCAGAGAGAGAGGGGGGAGAGAGAGGGGGGAGACAGAGTGAGAAGGTATCATATTTAGTTTGGGGTTGTAAGTCAGGTTTTTGGCGAGAGTGAACAAGGTCAGAGAGAGACAGAGATAGATCACTTTACCCCTCCCTCCCTTGAGTGCTGTGCGATCTGATCACTGTTGTGCTTTCTGACATCCTCCTCCCCCCTTCCTCTCTCCTCTCATTCCTATTTTCAATTTTTTAAATCCTCATATGACCACATGATGCTGCGAGCACTTATGTTCAATACAAGCAGACTCATGTTTGTTTTCTTAAACACTGTTGCATACATTTAGCCTTTCAGTGCATGGTGCCTTTTTGCCTGTCAGAGGCATCACTTGTAATCAGTGCTCAGATGAAGTGTTGATATGATATGAAATGAAGGTGCACTCTGTCACTCTAAAAACAAGCCTGCCAGTGTTTGTGGCTTGTAAAAGTGTGGGAGTGCTGGGTTGTTTACAGAGATGTGTGGGTGTTAAGCATGATCTTGTGGGTATGTGTGTGCATTTTTGTGTGTTTCTGTTTGTGTGGAGGCAATATTGTTCCAGAATATGTCAAAAACTATGTTCTCATTGGCAAACCACATCCTGTCTTTCAGTCACACAGACAAACACAGGTAACAAAGCATACTACTATGATCCTATTCTCGTAGATGTTTGTTTGAACTGCAGTTGATTTATTTCCTGACCACTAACCGTTTTTAAAAAAAAATATATATATATATATTTAACCCGATGCAGTTCTGGCCCAAATAATGTTGATCCCATTGCATTAACACAACTAACACTTTTTTACTTTGCTTTCATCATTGCACAAAATCATAAAAATTAAGATTTCAATGAAAATAAAATTATATACAAATAGTTTCTATTGGAGTTCTACAGATAGACATACAAAGACAAAAATGCAAACACATCTTCAAGAGAAGATACACAGCATTAATAACTTTTCAAACTAGCTTTCAAACCATAGACTGCAAAGTTATCTGTTTCTTGTAGTTTTGTTTATTTTTATTAAGATTAAAATTGTATTACTCTTACTGTTGCATTACTCCCATGTATGAATTGAGCTACTTAACATAAATATAATTAAACCCTGCCCCACTTTCTCTGTAGATTATTCTCTCCTTTGTCTCAAAGCAATGAATATAAGTACGAGTATTGTGTTATACTGCGGAATGGATTGGATTAAAATTAGAAGTTTATCTGGGACTGTTAAATAAAGAATACATTTGGTGTTATTAACAGCAAAGTATAGTTTCCTGGTGTATGTTGCTATGGTAATCCTGCTACTGGCAGGATTCCAGTAATATATTGATTTGGGTCTGGTTATTCTATACACTAGAACGAAAGATGGAAGAAGAAAATGTCTTTCTTTTTCGGTGTGTGAGTATGTGTATGCTGTCGTGCATGTGTATCAATCTGCAAACGTTGTATTGATTGGCCAAAAGATATTCCCTCTAATGTGCTTGGTGCGTGAGGATGAGGAGTGTGTGTGCATGTAGATGTGTGTGTGTGTGTGTGTGTGTGTGTGTGTGTGTGTGTGAGTGTGGGTTGGGGGGGGGGGGCAGCTTTCACTTAGCCTCCGAGCTCTTAAGAGAACATATATCCATCAACATTTCCAAGCATGGGGAGGGGTCACGAGCGGGTAGGTGATTCGATCACACACACACGCACACACACACGCACACACACACACACACACACACACACATACAGAGTAATAAGCTGGAACCATTAAAATAGCAACAGCATCAAGCAGCCACACCTAAGCAAAGCTAGAGCTTGTTGTTGTTTACACTGTGGGAGGCAAAGAGCTGATACATCTCAGAGAGCTGCTAGTTTGAAGCAATAGAGCTTGCACTTAGTGGAAACAGCCAGGAGAGAAGAGTATTATTATTAGTGTCAGAGCTCAGGGTCTAGTATGTATTCAGAGCAAGCATGCGACAATCTGTCCAGTGTTATGTTTTTAATTGGGGGGGGTATAGCGTGAATGTTGCAATGCCTGGATGCCTTCTGCCCTGACTGCTGCTATGATGTGATGCATCGTGATGATAATGTCTTCCCCTGTTTTTACACTCAAGCTCCATTTGCTCTCGTCAGGCCTCGTGCAGGACTAGAGTCTCACAGAACCACCATTTAGCTCTCAGCAGGGAGCGAGAAGTGGGGGAATCAGTCGCTCCTCCTCTCTTATCTCTCACTTAACAAAAGCCTCTGATGAAGACAACAAGCATTCTCCCTTTCCCGGTCTCTCATTTGTCTCTTTCCTCTGTTTAACGGTCAGAGTGTTAGTTGAACATGGCAGCTCAGACACTTTTCGCTTCTCTAGTCCTTTGTTGCGTGTGCTCTCATGTGTGTTTGATCCTTGCATATATTGTTGTGTATAGCGGCTTGCTTGTGCACTTGCTTGCTGATTTTTGTGCTTTATATACCTGTGTATACCCTGGCTTGCATGTCAGTCCATGGCTTTGTGTGTGTGTTAGATGGACCACATGCTCACACATATATGTGCATGCATTCTCTTTCTCAGCTGTTATTGCTCTGTTGTTTGCAGTGGTGACCGTATCCATAATCATCTTCAGGGTTAACTCGCACAGGGTAGCCTACACCATAACCTCTGTGCAGCTATCTAGTTTTCATTTCTGGTTTATTGTCTCCAACTAGAGCCATAGCAGAAGTGGTTCTTAGCTTGTAATGTGGAGGAAATGGGTGAACAGCCTCTCTAATTACACTTCACCCACTGACACTAATTTACATACAAACACAACCACACTCCAATCCAAACCTTCATTATCTCTGGATTTCATTCTGTAGGGCATGATATTCTG
The DNA here is from genome assembly GCF_021292245.1 of Micropterus dolomieu. Taxonomy (NCBI): domain Eukaryota; kingdom Metazoa; phylum Chordata; class Actinopteri; order Centrarchiformes; family Centrarchidae; genus Micropterus; species Micropterus dolomieu. The sequence continues at coordinate 12,074,303 of NC_060153.1, read as the reverse complement.
GCTGTTATATTTCATTCAAGCTCTGTTTCCCAGCACACTAACTAGAGCCGTAAAAAGGGATGTTCCCAGTGAGACTGTGACCCAAGAATGTCTAAATGTTTCAAATTCAGTGTAATTAAAAGGAACATGATACTGGTATGAAATGGTTCCTGTCTCAATGCATTTGTGTGTGTTGGTATGGGGGCCTATGTGCTTAATTGTATGTAGCCCACAATCAGCACCAAACATCCCCATCTGTGAGCTGACAGCACAACTGTGTGTCTGTCCTTCCATGGGTTCATACATATTCTCCAAACTTAGGACTCTCTCTCTCAAACACACACACATACGCACACACCACATGGACACGCACTAAATTGTCTGGCCATTACAATGTGAATGAGGGGCCCACCAGCTTCTTTGAGAAGTGTGTGAGTGAGTGTCAGTGCAAATAGGTTAGAGAGATTGATGAACTAGTAGGAAGGGAGAAGGGAACACCTAATTAAGTTAAAAACACTATGATTGACATGCTGCGCCCGGCTGATTGACATTCCACAGACATCTAAAGGGGCTGGTTCATATGTGGATGAACATAGATGAGTGTTTTTTTGAATAGTGATTATCAGAAATATCTTGCATCCATTCCCATGACTGATCCCACAATGAAAATGCAGTTTTACCCCAAATTGTTCCTCTTCTCTCTCCCGCTTTCTCCTTGAGTACTACAACTTGTGCATGGATCTAGAGAGAATCAACAAGGCGCTCCATCGACTTGCACCAGTGCGTATCCGTATGTGACATCCCTCATTCCCACACAAACTAACGGGCCACGAGCTTTTACCGGGCCCGTGATCGCTGATGCCCGAGAAAAAAGGCTGTTTGTGTCAATCAAACCGAGCCCCCTCCCCTTCTTTCCCAGCTATCTCTCCCTCTCTCGATCGCTCGATCGCCTCCACTTGTGTAGGCGCTCTTAAACCAGAGCATTTACGCACGGCAGCCAGTCGTTAACGGGCAGTCTGATATCATATCGGTGCTCCTCCGTCTTCTCGCTGCCTACACTCCACCTTAAAGTGCAGAGATTAAGTGGGCATAGTGGGGGAGAGGAGAAGACAGCGGGTGAGACGAGAGGAACTGAAAGGGAAGAATGATGAAAGGGGGGAGGAGAGCGGATCATTCCGGCTGCCCGCATCTGCTGCTCTAGTGGAGGGTAGAGAGAAAGAGAGAGAGAGAGAGGAGATGGCACAACGCTTCAGCATCCAGAACACACGGGAGTGGTGCGCCACCGAGACCAGAGCCCCGGACCCACCCGCAGCCGCAGCACACTCACCGCTCTCCCGTCAAGACTCTTCCCTGCGCGGCAGCGCCTCAGCCTCGGCGAGAGGTAAGTGGGCGAGTCGGTGCTGGTTCTTAACATAAACTTCAGCGGCAGGAAGCGGGATGTAAAACTCTCTGGAATCATCTGCTGTTAGTCTGAGTTCATCGTTCGTCCTGTTAATAATCAGGGGTGTTTAACTTGCGGGTTGCTTCCTTTTTGAATCGGGATTTAACAGCACCTAAGAATAGAGGTCTAGATTTATCAGTACTTGGTTTTTTTTTGCCTCCGTTCAATTTTTCTTAGTCTTTATCCTAAGGGTACTTAACACCACGACCGTTCACTGTGTGTAATTAACGTTACTTATTTTTGTGGCTTTCAATTAGGCTATAATATTGCAGATGAGTACATCTTTAATTAGAATTAGTTTGAATTAGAATGTTTAAATGGTTCAAAACTTTTCAAGCAGCGTTTCACAAAATGCATGAATTTGTAGGAAAAACAAACTTAGCTTTCTTCATATTGCATGATTTAAAATAACATGGGGAGTTTATTAAAATGTCAGAGGAAAACTTGAGAACCATGTGAAGTCTCTTGTGACAATTCCAGCGCCCTCTTGTGGTTCCTTATAGTGAGACACACGCATACCTCTAGTAACAGGTTAAAACACTCACCTATATAGTTCAGACACTCAGCTTTGGTCAGATTTAATGGTTTTCCTGATTTTCTCAAAACACCAACCTTCTTTAAGGCAGAGTTAGTGCAAATGGTAAGTGTCTCTTATCTTGGTACAAGAGTCAATTTGTTCCACATTTGTCATATGTAATAAAATGCCAATTAAGATGACACGCATTTTTTCCTACAAGAAATTACTACTCTGTGTTGGCTATAAAAAAAACTGTTAAGAGTTCATTTCCTTCTCTTTCTCATTTTCTGGTATCATATTTACGGATTAAGGCTGGCGTCCCTTTTCTATGACCTTCTCCTCGCATGTGCTCTGTCAAGGCAAGGAACAAGGAGAGAAAGATGGGGGAATGTGAGGAAAGACTACTGATATTCAAGCAGACAGAATGAGAGAAAGAGGGGTGTAGAAAGATAGAGAGAGAGGGAGAATGAGGCGTAGAGAGAAAAGAGAGAGAAAGAGATGCTGTGGGATCTTTTCTTCTCCCCTGGCTCCCGGCACATACATTAAGATGCTAATCCTGGTCTTTTTTGTCTCTTTCTATAATTCATTGCATTTTGTTCCTCTCTCTGCTCTTTTTCTCTGTCTCTTATTCTTGCACTTTTCTCTTGCTCTCCATTTCCTCTGTACTGTCATGGGCTCCCCCCAGATTAGTGCTCTTGGCAAAAGGATTTCAACTCTAATTTTGTGGTATTTCAGATGATTAGGTTCAGAAATAGGACAGAAGTGCACAGAGTTTGGCGCAATTAGAGGAATCCTCTGCAGAGCTTTAAGGGACTGATTAGTTGAGCTCCCATCCACCTTCCCACATTGCTACATTAACACACAACCAGCTGTTGTTTATTTGTGAGGATTGACTTTTGTGTTGTGTTTGTGCGTTTAACTGTGGGTTGGTGTGTGTGTGTGTGTGTGTGTGTGTGTGTGTGTGTGTGTGTGTGTGTGTGTGTGTGTGTGTGTGTGCCAGAGGTTGGATAAGCCCTAAGGATGTAAGTTGTTTTCAATCAGCTCTGTAGTTACCAGCTGTGCCCTCACATTCCCCAGGGTGGCACAACCTAGGTACACACACACCCACAAGCATACACAGAGAACCAATGCATAGTATTCAACCTTGCCCAGCAAATTCACTCTTTCTTCTTTTCTCCTTGTCCCCTTTCTCTGCAGGCATTAATCATCACTCGCTCCGTATGTGCATGTGATTCCTCTGTGAGGATTGAAAGGAGAGCACCTCGACTGTGTTTACTCCGTGAAGACCTTTGTTCCCCGACGTCTAGCACAGCTCCCTTCTCCACCTGCCATGGTGACATGACACACCCCTGCGTGGCTTTTGCTCCTTTCTCACACACATAGACAATCTCTTGAGCTCGTCAGACCCCCTAAACTTGTGCACACACTCTTCTAGGCACCAGCAAACTAAAAAAGTCATCTCCTCCTAAGCACAACACTTGCCCCACTTCACGATGACGGTGGCCGTGCGATTCCGTCGCCACTTACGTAGGCTCTTGCTCCTGCTGGCCTCCTGCTGTTTCCTCTCCCTCCTCCTCTCTGCTTACTTTCTGTTTACGAACTCCTCCCCTTCCATGCAGATTGGACAATCCCCCGAACCTGCCTGCTCCCAGCCGCTCTCCATGTCCCCGTACCATCAACTTCCGTACCCGTACCCTCCTAACCCCCCACACACAAATGTTCACACTGACCCGGTGGTGCTGGTGCTTGTGGAATCCCAGTACTCTCAGTTGGGTCAGGACATTGTGGCTATATTGGAGTCTGCGCACTTCCAGTTTCGCATGGAGATCGCCTCAGGGAAGGGCGACCTTCCGCCACTGACAGAGAAAGGACGTGGCCGATATACACTCATCATTTATGAGAATTTATTGAAGTATGCACATGCAGACACATGGAACAGACAGCTATTGCATCAATACTGTACTGAGTACAGAGTGGGCATCATAGGTTTCTACCGCTCCACTGAGAACTCCCCACCTCTCCTCAAACTCCGAGGCCTCCCGCTGGTGCTCAGAACCAACCAGGCACTTTGGGACTGCTGTGTGGTGTCTAGCTCACCTCTCCTCCACCTGACCAAGCCCGGGACAGATCGAGGGGCTTTACCTGGGGAGGACTGGACCTCCTTCTCGTCCAATCACTCCACCTACCAGGCTGTACTGCATGCACGGGCCAAGGAGGGAGCAGGGGCAGGTAGTGGCGATAATCCAGGGTCTGGCTTTAGTTTGGGCCTTCAAGCAACTGTGGTGCAGGACATGGGACTCTATGATGGGGTGAGGAGGGTAATATTTGGCCAGGGACTGGGCTACTGGCTCCACAGACTCATCCTGGTGGATGCCATCTCCTACCTCACGGACAGGAAGTTTACTTTGGGTCTGGACCGGCACATACTGGTGGATATAGACGACATTTTCGTAGGGAAGGAAGGGACACGCATGAATGCCAAGGATGTGAAGGTATTGATGGGTTGGTTATGGGTGTGTGATAGTGTGTATTAGATAGAGACACAGTGGAATAGTGAAACTCATGCTGGTATCAACTTCTAATTAATGGCAGTGCAGTGGCGAAAATAAGGAATGTTTACTTATTGCAGTGTAAATCTGCAGACACCTCAGCAAACAATTGTACCTGGAGTGTATTTCAGTGTGTGTGTGTGTGTGTGTGTGTGTGTGTGTGTGTGTGTGTGTGTGTGTGTGTGATGTTTGTAAGTGCATATGTGTTGGGGTACAGCGAAAGGGTATTTATCTTAAATGGAGCTTTAGCCAGAAGTAAAGAGGCCATTTAAGGGAACAAAGACGTGGAGTAAAAGAGAGAAAGAGGAGAGATGAGAGGGAGAAAGAGAGGTAGTGAATGAGCCAGTGAAAAGATGAATGGCACTTATTCCTCTTTTCCCACGTTCCTCCTCTAAGGGAAACTAAAGGAGAGCCAGCCATGCAGCCCGCCTCTCAAGACAGCTATTGTTTCAACACACACGCTTGCATGAGCAAACATACACACACACACACATATACTTAGATGTGCATCTCCACAGATACACACTCACATGCATATAAACCCTAATTTCTGTATTTCTGAATTTAATATTTTCAAAAAGAGGGAGAAAAACATCTCAGGTTTGCTGGAGTGCAGATAAGAAGCTTTCGCACAAGGAATTTTTTACTTTGAAATCGACAGTCACATTCTCCCACTGCGTCCACACTCAGGGCCATTCAAGAGAAACAAATTGTGTTAGGTGGGTTTTCATGTCTGAGTGTGTGTGTGTGTGTGTGTGTTGGGAGGACTCTAAGACAGGCGAGATTGATGTGCATAAGCTAAACCCAGAGTCATCTGTGTGTCTTACTGCAGCCACAGGATATACAGGGCAGGTAAGTCTGTGTGTGTGTGTGTGTGTGTGTGTGTGTGTATTTGCGCCTGGGTGTTTTCTGAATCACTACTTTAGATTAGAATGTCACTTTCCGTCAATGGCTGATACCTGTCCAGTCAGGCACTGCAAACCCCCCACCCCCAAAAAACAAGCCACCTGTCTGTAGCTGAAACTTGGGGAGGAGATGAGAGGAATGGGGAGGCTGAGAAAACAGGAGGGCAGTAGGTGGTGAAGTGGAGAGGAATTCCACCCTTGAATATAAAAAAGATGCTTGTATCCAAAAAGGATAAAAGAGTGCATATTCACACACATACACACTGTCACACACAGATCACACACATACCCGTGCACGTACACATTCACAAAATGAGCACGCAAGCGCTCTCTAGTTGGAGTTTTCATTTTAAGTCTGCCTGACTCTTCAGCTTTGTAGCATAAATATACATGAGGATGAACCAGTGCCATAACAGAAGGCCTGGGAGATGGGGATGGAGGAAGAGGTGGAGAGAGGAAGATGGAGAGAGATAGACAGAGCGAGAGAAAGAGGGGCAGGAAAAGAGTGATGCCATTTGACACACTCACACTCCTTCCACATTTCCTCTCTCTCCTTCAGGATAGTAGGCAATATCAGAGAGGAAGACTAGAGGAAAGAGGAAGGAAAAGAGTTGGAAGGAGGGGAAGGTGGAGCATGGTTCCTAGGGGAAGAGCTAGCAGCTAACTTTGCGATTTCACAGAAACAAAATGCTGAAGGGAAATGGGGAAGCAGAGGAGGGGAAGTGGAGGAGCTGGAATATGTTGATTTGTAGCAGCCCTCCCCTCAGAGGTGGAGAACCTCAGGTAGAGTTGTCAGATTATAGTTTGAACAAGGCTTATTTTAAAGTGTATGCATACGTAAGCCCTGTATGTTCACAATCATGTGCATCAACCAATTTATTCTGCTGTTATCTTTCCTCAATGTCTATATATCTGTTGTGATGCAAGGATTGTTGGATTAGTAAATCCTGTTGCATAGTTTTCAGATGGGCTCATAAATGAAAGTCTTCTGGCAAAGTGCCACTGAAAAGATGTTGAAAGGATGACTCATATTAGATGACCATGTGTCAACTATACATTTAGCGTTTGGTGAAGGCGACAGCTGAAAAGATGTCTCTTCATTTTATTAAAAAAGATGAATGCTTGTGAATGCTAAATCCAAGTAATTATTTAGTCATGAAAGGAAGACGCTTGCACAAAGTGGAGTTTGTGTAAAATCACCCAGGTAACTGATGACACAACAGACATTACCAGGTTTATCTGGAAAATGACTTCAAGGCATTTAAGAACATACCATGTATGATTATGAATGACACGCAAGTTATGTGAAAATATAAATCCTCTCTCATCGCCAGTGCCTCAAAAACAGCTTATGTGTAAGACTGCATAAAAGTACGTAACAGGATCCGTTATTGATCAATTAGTAGGACAAGGCATTGCCAATGTTAGAAATCCTGTCTTACCTCTGTAAAGCCAACATTCAATCTCCTGCTCTCCCCGAGAGAAGAAGGGAGAGGAGTGAGACAGAGCGAGAGAGGCCAATTAAAATGCCTCCCTCCTTCTCTCTGCATTCTTCATTAGTCTCACCCCGCGAGTTCATCTGGTGACAAACAATACCTACACCCCCTCCTGTCTGCACACACACTCACACACGCAGCTGTATTTCCTCTATTAAAATGATTCACAGTGCGGCACCCCGCGGATGACATTTCTCAAAATGAGGGATGATGCCAGTCAAAAACTCCCGTCAATGACACCCTCGTGCCAGTGCTTGTGTTTTTTTAATTTACGTGTGTAGCTTTCCTCTTCTTCTCCACCTTGGAATTGTTGGTGTCCGGTTCTCAGCTTCAGATCCCTCTTTATCACCTCCTCCTTCCTCCCCCTCCATCATTCTCCTCTACTCACCTTCTTCCTCACCCCCCTCTCGACCGATTCATTGATCACTATCTGCGGCCTATTTGTATTCCTCCCTAAACCTCTCTCTCAACTCGTTCTCACTCTTTTCCTCCCCAAGGTGCTTTCTGAAGTGGTGTTATCTAAGTTGAGAGGACACACACACACGTGAACACATATGTTGTACATGAATTCGGAAGCAAAGACAAACTCTCTGTTTGCACATTGGGCTGCATTTACTTGAACTGACTAGATGTTAAGCGTTTGTTATGTTGCTAAAGGAAGGTAGCAGGTTCAGTGATACGCACAGGTAGCTCGTATCAACTCAGAACCTCTCTGTGTAGTTGTGATATATGCAAATTCTCCTCTTGTTTGGATGGGTACAAATTAAATTGTCCAATGATGGACTGTCATCATCTGAGAGGAAAATCCCTGCATTTTGCCCATTTTATGTTGTGGCAACCAGTCTTTTGTACTCCTGAAAAGGAATAATTGGCTAAATAAGATTAAAACATCCGTTTCCAAAGACGCAGTGGGACAGTTTTTGCAATTTCATTACTTTGTTTAATTTGGCAAGTCAAATAATTACTACTTTCATGTGAACTAATAAGCCATCAAGTGCTACAGTATTTCACCTTTATGGTTGAAGAGGAACTCTGTTTAACATCTTATCCAGCTGAGGTAGTTATTCTGCATAGTAGTGTAGTTATTCTGTGTAATGCTGCCTTGCACAGAGGAATGTATGACTGAGCAGATAATGTGGTAGGGATGATAGAAATAAAACATATAAAATTCTTTTCTATGGTGTTTTTCATGTCCTCATGATCACTTTGGTCTGGCAATGACATACATTTTAAACAAAATAAAAAGGAATTACACAAACTGGGAAATATTCCGACTTCATTGAAGATTTTTGGCTCAGCGCTTTGGAATTTATTGTGCAGTCCTACTTAGAGTTAATCTTTAGACCTCATTAAGAATGATGCATATTTGCCACTAAAGTCAATGGAAGCAAGCTTGTTCCATATCTGTTTATTACGCTGCCAAATTCTATTACATAAGTAATGAAGAAAGACATAAAGAGTGGAGAAATGATTTGCAAATAAGTGTAGAGAGATAAAGAAATGGGAGAAACAGATTTTGGTCTTTTGTTACAGAAGGCCCTAAGATAATTTTTTTTTGTCAAACAACATCATTCATTTAATACATGTCAAAATCTGGCACCCTTGCAATGAAATATTAGGTGCTGGATCTTAATGGTTTTTAAAATGACAAAGTTGAAGGTGAGAAAGAGGGCAGAGAGGAACAGGATATTGCTTCCAGCATGATGCTTCCTGACATCTCTCTTTTGCCCTCTTCTCTCTTATGTTGTTTTCTAACATAAAATACAAAAAACAGGCACCACAGTGTTATTGTAGTGAATTCTCTGAAGAAAGCATCTGTCAACAAGAAAATTATCTTAATAACTTTTTTTTGTTTAATGAACTATTTTTCAGTGCTCTTGTTTTTACTCCAAATCAACTCTGAGAATGTGGCTGTGTGCCATGCATGTTCTTCCACAAAATGAGGCAGGTTTCGCGGTCACAGCAATCACTGAAACTCAAAATCCTTTAGGGGCTGCCAAGTAGAATGTAGCGTAAGTATAGCGATGCCAAAGCAATCACAAGTACTTTGAATTCATAAGTGCAAGTGAATAGATGATTTTGTAAAAAGACTCCAAAATAAAAAGCTACTCTGACTTGAATCTAACAAGCGAGACTGGAAGTGAGACAGAGAAGGGAAGAGTAGGCAAAGGGAAGACTGGTATTAACTGGTAAAGAGCTATTCCTGCTCATCAAATAGAGATGCCTGACCCAGTTAAATTTGCTGGTCTAGTGTACACATTACATGCGCAGATACACACACATAGACACAAACACAATCACTCATGTAGATGAATCAAGAACTTTGACCTGGTTTTAAACAAGAATTAAACCCCTCAAATGTGTCTAATGTTCTTGGTTCCCTCAACCCGCTTTGAAATAAGTTCTTTTTTAATTACTTTTGTTATTTTAGATCTCTCTGCCAGGCTTAAGGCTGTGAAAAGAAAAGAAAAGAAAACAGTGCAAAGGCAAGAATGACAGAATGGGGATATGGTGGAGAGGTGGTTGGTATAAAGGGTTTGTGAAAGGCAGTGAATGCCAGCTGTCCAGATGCCTGTCTCCCATCTGTTTGAACCCCAACATCTAGCTGGCACCTTTTCCAGTGCTTACCACACACATGCAAGAACACGCGCACATATGCACACACACACACTGTCGCTCTCTCGCACACAAACTGGCAGTACATCTGACACTAGCAGTTTTAGGCAGCTGTGGGATTGGGCACAGAAATGAGGGCTATCGCTAACCGCTAATCACTTTGTGTGTTTACCTTCATCACAAGGATTGTCAAGATCTCTCACATGCTACATAGTCCCACCACCAGCTAATCCAAATCCCCTCTTCTTTCATATGGAGTATCTCTTATGGCCCATTTTAAAACCATCTCCAGCTTTATGCTGAGTATCCAGTGGACAGATTGGCTCCATATTGCTTAAAGCCCTCCATTCTCCCGGATCTGCTTCCGTTACCTTCAGAAAAACAGTAGGAGGGGACGTCATTGTCCCTCAGAGCCAGAGTTAGTTTTTGTCATATGCTCAGTGTGAGTGTTTCTGTCCAGGAAGTGCGCTTTTTATTGCAGGGCAGAGTTTGTCCCCACAGTTCTGTCTCCTCAGTAGTCCTCCCACTGCTCTCAAGTTTTGAAAGTAAGGTTTCTGAGAACAACACTCAGGTCTTTAGTTTGATGGCAGTAAACTGCCACAATTCGCACAGGGCAGTGTTTTGGGTTCACTCAGGTGTTAACAAAACACCCTGTTACCATTTCCGTGGTTATAGTATCCTGATGTGGTAGTGTTGTGTTATATTTTGCCAATGATGTGCAGGTTTTGCTACTCTATTGCCTGTTGGCAAACAAACCTTATCTCTGTTGTCTGGAGAACCTTTGGATAGGACACACACACTGAGTCACCAACATAAAATGTTGCAAATCACAAAGGCCCTTAAGCTGCCAGTATATTTCTTCAGAGGTGCTTGTCAGATAGCTGAATAGCTCCCCCCACACCTCTTCAACATTGGATTGGAAGGTCTGTTGTTGACCATTTCTGTAACTTTCAGAAACCGACAGTCTGACATTCACACAAACTGCATGCTGTGATTGGACAGATGTGCAGAGGTGAGAAAGGAACCAGGGTTTGAACTTCTCTGTCTAGCTTTCTTTTTTCATTCTTTACACATCTATTCCTGCAGCGTGTCCTGTGAACAAGAAACTGTCTGATAATATACACTATTATCCTCATATTTTAATGTTTATCATATCTCCGCCCTCTGTATGATGGCTGACTTGTGACCGTTCCGATCATGTATAAACACCTGATTTTCGACGTGACTGGACAACACATCATAAAAACTAGTTCTGTTAGAGCATAATGCGATCCTTACCAATACTCATAAACTCATGTTTTGAGTAATGCAGAAAATATTTTACTACAGCATGTTTAAGTTAAGATACAATATGAAAAGAAAATGACTAAAGTTTGAAACAGTCACCCAAAATTCTACTTTGATATCGAAACAACAAGTTAAGTTTAGCATATTTTGAAGCTCAATTCAAGTTACATTAAGTCACTATTCACTACCAATTTCCCAGAGGAACTTTCTATGAATATTAATCTGATGAAAAAGGTAAAACGATTTTGTGTTGAGAAATGAGGCTTCATTGCCTCCACCAGCATTATACTAGTACCTCAAACTGAAATGGAACCAGTAAACTAAACTGTAAAGTGTATCTATGAAATGTAGCCTATAGCTAACATTCTTTCCAACGGTTTGAAAACCACTTGCAGAGACTTGAAACTTGCTTGAGAAAGCTGATCCATCACAGTGAGCAATTTGTTGCCTGTGAAAGTTTCACAATCAGAGCTGCGGTTGTGGACAGGGAGTGTTTTGAAAAACTCTCCTTGTTATTGTGTTCTGATTTGGCTGCTGAACAACAATTTCTTTAATGAGAAAAGTTTTTAAATGTTTTTAATGCTTGCCTTTTGGTTTTCTGGATTATTCAGCGCAATATTTTCAATACTGATACTCAAGTATTACTTCCCGGATGACAGAGCATCCCCAAACGCTGCACCTAGAAGAGGTTTAAAAATGATTCTCTGCTCACAATGTGATTACTGCACAGTGAAAATATAACTGTCACAAGAAAGAGACAAAGTTGAGAAAATGTTCACTTTGATAGTAAAAGCTAAAACATGCCCCTACATGGCCATTTGTGGCTCTGAGTCACTGCCACGTCACAAGAACATTTCCTGCATGGCTCTTCTGTTTTCTGCTATGGATGTTAGGTAGCAGAATACAAATGAGGTGTTTAAACTAATATACTGCACACTTGGACACACACCTACATCGACTCGCATAAATACCAAAACACACGTTAATAATGCATTTTGACCAAGTGCATTGGGGAGTGTATATTGAGTTAAGATGCAAAGCACTCAGCTACAAACTTAATTTAATTCTTAAGTCTTTGTATCTGCACGTTTGCCTTTGCATGGATAGGAAAATGTGTGTGTGTGTGTGTGTGTGTGCGTGTGCGTGTGCGTGTAAGATGTAGAGGATGTCATAACAGAGGAGACAGGGGATCAGATTAGGGAGCTATGCACATCTGTCAGCATGCAGCCATCTTCAACACCATTAGATTAGAGCTAATGAAGACACTCTGTGCTGTGCCTGTATATTTGTTAGTTTGGGACACACACGCACACAGGAGGAGAGAGGGTGAAAAGAGAACGAAAGAGAGAGACTTCCTGGAACAGATTCCTTGCTCTGACATCAGCTGCTCAGGCCTCGTAAATTAGGCAGGGGTTCCTAGGGATCGATTAAAAGCAGCATGACAAAGATTGGTAATAGAGATGTGGCATGTAGCCCAACAGAAATAACCAGCAGACTGACATATACAGGGAAGAGTTTGATAAATAAACAAAATATTTGTGTGGGCGCAAACTGGTGAGAAGTGCAACGATAGCAAGAAGATGGGGTGGGTGAGTGCAAGAGAAAGAGCAAGGACAGAGAGTTGTAGAAAGGGAGAGGGAGCGATCTTTCCACCATGCTGCTTCAGCCTTCCTTTCAAATTAGAACAGCCCCTTCTCCTGAGAATGTGACATTTTCACAGAGCAAGCGAGGGAGAGATGAAGGGTGGGGTGGAGTGGGGATGGGCGTTGGAAGACAAATGGGGAAGGAGGGGGGCAGAGAGGCGACTGCAGGTTCTCAGAAGCGGGAAGATGGAAGAATAGAGGGAGACTCAGAGAGGGGAGAGAGAGAGAGTGAAAGAGGGCGGGGGGGGGGGGGGGGGGGGGGGGGGGGGGT
>NC_060153.1:12040802-12061579 GCF_021292245.1 Micropterus dolomieu | reverse complement strand
GGGTTGCAGGGTTTCACTTGGTAGTGTTAGGGATGGATGGAGAGAATGATGAGAAGGGAGGAGTGTGTGCGGGGGTTATTAGTCCACCCTCCAGAGGCTACTAATGCACTGACCTTCATTAACTCGCATTACTGTCGGTGTGTGTGACTGTGTGTGCGAAAGTGCAACTCTCTTTAGTTAACACTCATTACGGAGTCTTTGTTTAAAGGCCAGTAAACTAATGAAGTCATTAAATAAGTGGAGAAAATCCTGATTCAAGTATTGAAACTAGACACGGAGGTAACTTTAAGGACAGGAACAGCCACTGGGACACACAGAAAACTGCAAAAGAATGTGGGTGATGGCTATTGTCAAGCCATAGGATAAGCACTGATGAGCACACGCAGCCATCATGACAGTTCTCTGAGGACTTAAATATACAACAGAGAGACATAAGACTTGAATCAGACAGATTTGGTGTTTATCTGTGCATGTGCAGGCTGGGGAGAGATGAACCTGATATAGCATACCGTGCTCTGTGAGAGTATTTGGAAGGGTTGAGTGTGATTCTGTCTGTTATGACCTGGCTCAAAAGGCCACAACAAAAGGGAGACACACCATGGTAAAACTTAAACAAACAAAATATGTTTATTAAACCAAAGTTAACCAAATTAAGGCTGGTGCCAAAGTGAAAGTGAACAATTATGGGGTATGAACATCAGTGGCTTCAGTCAGTTCAGGATGATGGATGTATGGAAAATGTGTGTGAGGGAGCTGTAATGTACAAGAATCAATAACTATCAACTAAAACAACATATCCAGAAACCAAGACGAAGGTGGAACCTGTGGAGTGAAACTGATGATGGGAGGGTTGGCAGAGAGGTCTGTTCGTCCTCAGCCCAGCAGCAACCTCTCCCTAAGAATGAGAATAAAATGTTAAATACTCTACAGGGCAATTAGCCCAGGTGCCCAGAGTTACTGCAATCAGCTCTTCCTCTGCAAGGAAGAGAGAGAGGCCACACCCACACATGACCCCACACGGCGTCACACTGTCACTAATGTTATTTTCTGTCTGTCTATAGGCTCTCCGTGATACTCAGAAACAGTTGCGTTCTCAGATCTCCAACTTTACCTTCAACCTGGGCTTCTCTGGGAAGTTTTACCACACAGGTGCGTTCCATTTTATATGCTTTCCATCCTAACATACTAGTGCCGAACCTACACAGAAAATCTAAGACTAAGACTATAAAATCTTACTTTAAGAAAAGGTATTTTTCATAGTTTAGACATGTTTTCTATCAGTGATTCATACCTTACTTCATTCATTTCAGTGGGTGTTTGTTTTGTTAAATAAGAGCAAACCATGTGTTTCAAACTAAGCATACCATATTGTTTTATGTACAAATCTGCTTTCCCTTTATCTTTTCACACTAAAAACAAATTTTTCTTTTATGGTCATGCACATCCCTTGGAGCTAAAATGTGATGGTGAAACTCAAATTTAATTAACAATCTTTCATTAAATGAAAATGTTCGTTGGCACCAAGCACAATTCATCAATTGACAATACGATGGTCATACCAGTCAATTAACATGATATACAATTACCTTTTAATTTATATTTAAATGCTATTCAGTTTTAAGTCAATAAGTCTAGCTAACACAATTCTTCTAAGTAAATACTTTCGATGGAAAATATGTGCCTCACTTAATGAAACATGGCAGGTTACATCATACTGTACAAGATGCGGACAAAATATTTCACAGTAAACCAGTTTTTTTTATTTACAAAATATATTTAAAGTTTATTACACTTATGTAATAGATACGTGTTCTTAGCGGGAGTAATACATCCTACACAGTTTCTGTAGCTTGTTTATATGCAATAACCTATCCTATTCGTCATAAAAAAATACTTTTTATCTCATAATATTTCTAGATTGTGGCGTTATGGAGAAATATGAATACAGGCATATTTAAATGCACGTACTGTTGTGCAATCTAAGCTCTGTTGCGGTTCCAAAGACAGATGTTATTGATTTTCTAGTTAAAGTGTCTAAATCTGCAGCAAGAGAACAAAAGAGTGAGATACACTGGAAAAGAAATATGGAGGTGAGATTGAAAATAATTATAATTAGAAGAAATCTGATATAGAATGGATCATATTACCATTGCATTTGTTATTGCTATGGCATCACTTTTTATCACCATGGTACCAGGCTGCTACCTTATTTAGCAACATGACCTTAAAACAACCCAATTGCTTGGTTATATACGCTAACCTTAATATGTGAATTGTTTATAGCAAAAAAAATTTTATGTGCTCTGAATCTGCATGGAGCATGCATTGATACATGTTATTTCTTGTACTTTTGTCCTCGTGTGTGTGTGTGTGTGTGTGTGTGTGTGTGTGTGTGCAGGCACGGTGGAGGAGGATGAGGGAGATGATTTGCTGTTAAAGTATGTGGATGAGTTCTGGTGGTTCCCCCACATGTGGAGCCACATGCAGCCTCACCTCTTCCACAACGAGTCCTCACTGCTGGAGCAGATGGTCCTCAACAAGGACTTTGCTCTGGTGAGATGGATGCGCACACACATACGCACACACCTTCCTTGCAGCTGTCTATTTCGTTGATGCTTTCTTCTTGTGTGTTCTTTTAATCATGCTCGCTTCCACTGATTGCATTTTCTTCAAGGACGTTTGTTGCTGTTGATGATTGTTGTTTTCTTCTCACAGCAGATTACAGCCATGATGTTCGCAGGTGAAAGCGCTGGAACTGTTTTTACTTAGAGGCTGGAAGAATCATAAAAAGAATACATTTCATGTTACCAACACTACTTGTTTTATAGGAAACCTAATTGCTGCCTGAATTACGTTCACTTGTTTTTTTTGTTTTTTTTCCAGTCTAGGAGGTGTGACAGTCCCATACCACAGGATGTAGACAACAGAAACCGATTTCATATCCTGTGTCTTATGTGTTGTTAGGTTGGAGTTCCCACAAGCTGATACTGTAGGGAAAACACATTAAAGATATGTGAATATGTGAAGACAAAGAAAGTTTTGCTGATGTGTACAATATAAAGATATCCTAGATATGTTGATAAAAAAAAATAATGTAACATAATATGCTAATGCAAATAAGAGGCAGCGTTGCCACAAAGCAGAAGGAAAATAGCATTTCAGGATAAGTAATAAGAATGCTTTTACAAAATTTATTGTCATGTACTCATTTTATAAAACAAAACAAACAAAATGTAATATCCCTGTTGCAGAGTGATGCATTAATGGGCAACACCTGAGCCCTGTTTCATGTCTTCATGTTTAATCTGAAAGTCTGCAAGGTCGAGAGCTTTTGTTGCTCTGCTCTGCTTTGTTTTCCTGTGCTTAATTAGTACGTGCGTGATTGAGTGGAGATGATTTGTATGACCGCATAGGAGTGTTGTGTCACACAGACAATAGGGGGGGGTTGAAGGTGAACGTGATCATAAAGTGTGATCCCTAACCTCTACAAACACATGTACATACTCCACTCCCTCATCCCCTGACCGCAGATGCTTAGCTTTGACAGTGTGTGTGGGTGCGTGTCAGAGCGAAGGACAACATCATCAGTCTGCGAGATGCACCCAGCAACAATCCGCCCTCACACTCCCACACATACACATGCTCACACAAACTTTTTTTTATTTTTATGTCCAACCCGAAGGCCAGCATCGTAACAAACACAACACAAACCACGTGCTTCTTCTACAAGGTCAGACAGCTGGGCCCTGCGTGTTTACGTGCAACCATGTCCTTTGTCAGAGTTGTAAATGTGCTATAACTTCTGTGTTTATGTCTATAACCCTCACATACATGCCTCTGTGTATGCCTATGTATGTCCTCCACCTCTAGGAGCACAACATCCCAGTGGACATGGGCTACGCTGTGGCCCCTCACCACTCAGGTGTCTACCCAGTTCACCTGCAGCTGTACAAGGCTTGGAGACGCGTGTGGAACATCCAGGTCACCAGCACTGAAGAGTACCCCCACCTCAAACCTGCCCGCTACCGCAAGGGCTTCATCCACAACAACATCATGGTGAGGAGAAAACACTGTTAAAAAGCCTCAGGGAGGGCACACGCATGAACATGTGCTTACTCACATCCATAAATACACTTCAATTCACATGTTTGGCGCATACATGAAAACTGATTAGCACCTTCACAACTACCAACTGAATATTCATTGTTGAACATAAAAAAATTGTTCAGCTGAATGTTATAAAAGACATTTCAAAATATATTATTAAGGCAAAGATCTCTGATTGTTTAATATTTTTCTTTATTATTTTGTTGTTTTGATTTTTTCCCCCTTGTATTTCTATAGTGCTAGACATAGTGATAGTTGTGGTTGTGGGTATCAACAAGTCAATGTTGGCGCCGTTTATATTACACATATACACATTTTATAAAATATGTCTGCCTGGCAGACAAAGCATAGATGTGTTTGTTTGTTGTCTGACAAGAGGTGACTCAGGTTAGTCAGATAAACACGACACACAACACATCTTAACACAACACCACCGATCACGCAGAAGTCAAGACTCAAACCTAACACTCAAAGCACGTTATTTTGTGTCCTTGCCCGCCAGGAAGAAAAAAAAAATTGCTTAATTCATCTGACTGAAATTAAAACCATGAATTGTAAATCCTTAGAGCAACTAAATCAAAGCCAGCTTTAATGTGGAATCATTTAGTCACAAGAGTCTGTTTGGATATGTTCCTTTGCCGCTGTTCTTTTATCTTGCTTTTGCAAAACCATTTTTATCTACTGTCTTTGTTCAAATAACTGTTTGCTGAATAGTAAATTGTGTGCTGATTGTTTCTTGCAGCCTTAAACAGAAAATCAATGATGCTGTACGTGGTGTGTAACCTCCTGTGTGCTCGCGTGTGTGTGTGTGTGTTATGAATTCTTTGACCTTGTCTCACCACAGCATGCTCAGCTACATGTTGATTCAATATTTAATGGCTTCGCAATGCAGCTAAAGGGGTGAGCGTTTGTGTGTATGCGCCTGTGTGCATTTGTACATTTGTATATGTGCATGATGTCTATCATAGAATAAGGATTTAGTAATGAGGGCATTTTGACACTTTCATGCTCCAATAAATAATTCATCAGTCACTGTTTGAGACAGCAATAGAATAAAACTCTTGTCACCCATTCCACCTTAGCAAGTTGTCTTCATCCCTCCCTCTTGTCCCTCCTCCTCTTCATTCACTTGTCAGTCAGACTTAATGTCAGTGTGCACAACTGCTTCCTTATTGACAAAAGAACCAATCACATCTGACACCAAAATTACCAGTCCATGTTGCTCTGCCGTACTTAGGTTTTGAGGAAACAATATGAACAGACAGTTGTGTCAATTTCCTAATCAGTCCTAGAAGTTTGCTTTTATTTCTTAAGACATCTTGTCACAGTGTCATAAAAGACAGCCACTTTATCCTACTTTCTTTCAATACAATAACAAGCTGACAGTTTGACAGGCTATAATGTGTTATTATACATTATCAATAGTATGGTACTGAGAAGCATCAGTGAATCGCTGAATTAAATAGCAAGACACTGAACAAAAAACATGTTTACAACCTGCTGAAGAGTGGAGGCAGAAGTAAAATTAAATCCCCAGCAACAAATACTTTCAAATTTGTTACTTTGTTCGACTGTCTTTCAAGTAAAACTTAAGACAATATTTTTTTTATTGGCCGGAATAAACTTCTCGTTGGAAATGTTGCCAATGCACCAAAATATATTAATATTTGTTAGATTGAAACATCCCTCAATTAAAATCGGTCATTAGTACAGTGTGCTGATCTTTTGTCTTATTCTTGCCTTTAGTTTTTCTTTTTGAGCTGCCCTGTTTGTCCATGTACCTAAATCACACTGGAAGGAGAGCAAGGACACATGCAAATCAGATTCCTTGATGATCATGGATAGAGTGAGCTCTCATTAGCTGAGCTTTCCTTATGTCAGAGCTTTGTCAGGAAATGAAGGAACGTACAATGCCTTTTAATGGTCATGTTGCTTACTTGAAGTCACACTGCAGAGTGAGGGCAAAACCCATCACTCCTGGTTAGAGGCCTTCCTGCTGTGGCATAAGCTAGTTTAGATGTTTGCTAAAGAAATCACATGTAGCACTGTTCAGTAGAGTCAACTGATGAAAATGTTATGATGTACTTGCCAGCTGGAACTCAGGTCAATGAATTAGAAAGATCTGCCACTGGTGGTCTCAGAGGTATCCTGCTTCTAATTCACTCCCATCTCTACCAGTACATACAAGACAATGGATGTTGACAGGCTTCACTTCACCCTACCGCCACCGTCCTCTAAAGGATTCATATTACGACTGTCTTGGCCAAGCAGAATTTCATCAGCAGATGGAGTTTGTTCAGTTGTCATGGAGTTTTGTATGTACAAATTTGTTCTGAACGCTTTGAAACTCAACTTTTTAAGCCACCATGACCGAATAGTCCTCAAAGCGTTCAGAAAAATACAGAAATTTGAGCAAGCAAATCATTCAAAGCTACAGAACAGTGACTCGGTGGACCTTGAGGTGACATTGTTCTGTCAAATTCCACTTGCAAAACTGTAGAAATACACAAATATGTATTATTAGCCATTGTAAATATATTAAGCCAAGGGAGCAATGAGAGGTCAGTGTAGGGAAATAGTGAAAAGGTTCATCTCTTGCTCTAAGACACTGCATGCTGCACTGACTAAATAGCAAGGAGAGGCCAGGAAAAACAGAAAACACTCAAAATATAGCTCATGGAGGCGGAATATTTTTCTGAGAGGCAGTTTGTGTGTGTGTGTGTGTGTGTGTGTGTATGTGCAACTCAGTACATATGAAATTAAAATGTTAAATTCTACCATAAACCGGCTGGTGAGGTTTTAGACTGATAATTCATATAGCCTCCAGGCCTCTTGTGAAGTTACTCTGGGACATCACTCACAACCTTCACACTTTCTTTACCTTTCACATTCTTTCACTTGCAATTGTTCTTGCAATTTCGGTCTATTAATCTCTTTCCCTCTGCCTCTTGCTCGATCTTTGTTTGCTCAGAGGAGGACAGGAAGTTGTCTTGAGGCTGTAAAATTGGTGTTTGGGTGTCTCTGTCAGCAGATTGAGAGCCACCCACTGGACCCACAGTATCAGAGCAAATCAGGCTGAGATTTAGGATTGTGTGTGTGTCTGTGTGTGTGTGTGTGTGTGTGTGTGTGTGCACCTGCACAAACATGCATACTTGTGTGTATTTCTTTTTAAAATATACTATATCAGTTTGAGCTATAGCTCTGTGGATAATTGGTTTGGTGAAATAGTGCTGAGTGTCTGTGGCTCTGGTGGCCTTCTCTCTCTGTCTCTCTCTCTCTCGTGTGTGTGTGTGTGTGTGTGTGTGTGTGTGTGTGTGTGTGTGTGTGTGAACGAGTCTGCAGTGTTTTATAGATAAACCAATATCTGCGCTTTCACTCTGTATTTCACACAGAGAAGTGCTCCACAAGGAGTTCACAATAAAGACCTCGTTCTCATCTCTTCATTTAATTCATTTAATGACCTAATGAAAAGGTGATTCATTACTCAGATGTTAAACACTTGATCCGTCTTATTTATACTTATATTATACTTATATTAGTTTTGTTTTATTTTACATTATAAATGTATAATTCAAATGTATTTTTACATCGACCAAAATACAAACAGCTGAGGTAAGCTGTTAACACTCCCTGATGATTCTGATCTGCCAAAAATAATGTCATTGCTGTCACCTTTTAAAACATTATCCAACCATAACATTGTTAGATATACTAGTAACAAGAAAAAGAATCTGAGAAACCTTTCACCAACCAAACAAGGCACAGAGCATGTAACTCAGACGGGGCGTGGCGGTGTACTTTTGGTGTTTTCATGGCCAAGAGCAAGAGTGCATGGTGCACCTGCTCGAGGTGATTTAAAGTAATCCATTATCATGTCCTCCTGCTTAGGTAAACAGTGAGTCACCAAAATACCAAACAGGTGTTGGTGAGGAAGTAAGAATTGAACATTTTTCAATGCCTAATGCTATGCACCTGCATTAAAACATGGCCTTTACTGCTGCAGTGAAGTTATCTTGGCTGGACAGCTATTCAGGACACATAGCTCTGTCACAGCAGTAAATGGTGTCCTTTGATAACTCTAATTTGCTTTTTCAAGCAGACATGCTGACTTGTCGTTACAGGAAATGCACATGTGATACTAATAACGTTTAACAATGGCTCCATTCACGTGCTCCTCAGATGGTCCCATTTCTCCAGTTGGGAAGTCGTTCATCCGACTTCGGTGTGTTGAGCTTTAATTAATAATGTGGATACAACATTTTTTTGTACAGCGTCTGGGATGTTATGTATATGATGTTGCTTTCCCAGTATGCTGAAACAGTTTTAAGCTTAGTGATTTTGTCCCAGATTTGTTGCTGCACCAGTAGGCTAGTCCTGGGGAGTACTTCTGCATTTGTGAAGACAAAAGGCTTTATACAACCTTTTGTAGCTCCAGAGGGGGCTGAGCAAAATCTGATGAATGTAGTCTTGTAGTCTTCAAGTGATCTCACTTCTGTTTGAAGTAATCTAGGGGTGTGGAGTTAGAAAGCTTACCAGACCTCTGAAGCTTGCTTATTATCTCTGCTTGAAGATAGTGGCTCAAGGCCACATTAGCTACTGCTTGTATAACACACACCTGAATCTCTGAGTTGCATTGTGGGTAATGTAGGCAGCAGCATCTGCCAAAGAAGAAGAATGTGTTCAATAAAAAAGACTATATCTCTGGTTCTGCTACATCACTTTTGATCCTTTTATTATAGGAGTACAAAGCAAAATCAGTACAGAATTCTTTGATGGGTCATTGAAAATTATTATTTGAGTTAGATTTTTGCCATACCATGGATGCAGTAATGTAAGCAGTAAAAGCTCTTTGTCTTAGAAATTTGTGCCAGCTGATCACACTTTCCTTGGTTGACTATGATTATAAACTTTATTTATTTTTGTTCACTTCCTGTGTGAACTGAAGAATGGAGAATGAAAAATTAACAACTCCTCTTTTCATGTAGGTGCTGCCTCGTCAGACGTGTGGCTTGTTTACTCACACCATCTACTATAAGGAATACCCTGGAGGACCTAAAGAACTGGACAAAAGCATCCGTGGGGGAGAGCTGTTTCTCACTGTGCTACTCAATCCGGTGAGTCACACAGTCACACACACTCTCACATGCAAACAGAAATACAGAGTAAGAAACAGGGCGGACTGTTACTTTCTGTTTTGATTTTTGCACCTTAAAGAGGCACCAACTGGGTTTCCTGCTCTCTCTGTGAAGGTAACTTCCTCTCTGTCTGATTCATTCCTTTTCATTTTGCTTTGTTTGTGCACGTGTGTGTGTGTGTGTGTGTGTGTGTGTGTGTGTGTGTGTGTGTGTGTCTGTCTGTCTCTTTTCCTGTCAGGGGCTGCTTCTTACTGTGGAGCTGTGTTCATCTCCCCACTTTAAATTAGGTCTCACCACAGGGGGCTTGCTGTCACACACGCACACGCACATGCACACGCACGCGCGCACACGCACACGCACACACACACACACACACACACACACACACACACACAAGCACATGCACATCCTCCCCCTCTCGGTTCCCCCTGCTGTGTATGTCAGCTCTACTCGATTCTGCTTTGAATTAAGGAACAGAATTAGGTTTTGGTGGCAGTTTAGATGCTCATCCACATGCACATACTCACCAGCACATGCACGCACATAGTTAAAAAAGGTAGGAATAGAAATTCCCAGGAATTATCCCCAAACAATCTCTCTGTGACTCAGACACACACGTGCACATGCACAGACACACAAAGATGCTCATAGACCAGCAGCAGGCTGTATTGAAGTGTCAGGTAGAGGAGTGCTGAACTAGAGGAGCTGTCAAATCTAAGCAAACATCATAGAGTCAAGTGCAGCTTCGCACAACAACCCAATCTAGGCCTTTCTTCTTTCTCTGCACCACTTTGTCTCGGGCTGTCTTTCATTTTGTTATTCTTTTTTGTTTCTTTCTCTTCTTTCTTATTTTCTTATTTGTGTCTCTATTTCCTGACATTTTTGATTCTTTCATTTATTTCTTTGTTTCATTCTTTCTTTGTGTCTTTCTTCGATCTTTCATTCATTCCAGTTTTATTTATTTAGATGTTCTTTCATTCTCTCTGTCTTCTGCATCTCTGCATGTCAGTTCATCCCTGACTCTTCCTTTGAACAAAATCTTTTCCCTGCTTTAAAATAATAGTCATACATGGCATTTACACTGAAATACTGTATAAGCTTGTTGTTCTACTGACAGTTGTTATAAGAAAATACTGATCAGTTTATATCCATTTCAAAAGAACTGTTATAATTGTTTAATTTGTTCTGTTCCTATACTTTTCTGTATCAGGTTGCATTGAATTAAAGTGTTTTGTATTTCCCCTTGCAGGGACAATGGTTTTCTAATAATAGACAAAGACTAGGTGGTTGGCATGGAGTAAAAATGAGAGAGAGCATAATTTGCCTTTTTCTATCAGAGGGAGGTAAAGTGATTTGGGGGGCTAAAGTGCTTGTATTGTATTGTTACTGAAAAGAGTCTGTGGGGAAAATGCACAAAATGAATAGTCACTTTCACCTAAAAGTCCTTCTCACAGACATTCTGATCGTGCTCCATGGAATAAATTGTGATAGGGACTAATTATGTGGCCTTCAGCAAACTCTGTAGTAATTTGCATGAGCAGCACAAGCCAACATGCCTGAACAAACATACATACTCTTGCGGAAGACCAGTGATATTATATCTTTGGTTTGGAGATAATAGAAGTTAAAACTTCCTGGAGTGCCTTGTAAAAAAGGAAATGCCACGTTTGTCAATTCTGATAGGGCATTATAACGCAAGGTTGTTTTTTTTAAATGGAGATTTAAAAGGAGGTACACGGATGAAAAATAATATTTACAGGCTTGTAAGCACGCATTCCTTAAAAATGACTGACATGGCCACTTTAAACAGGATTAAAATCACGGACTTGCTCTTATAAAATGTACATTAAGCCACCTCCCCCTGTTTCCTGTGCAAATAATCACACAGCGATCGGAGGCTGTCTTTTGGTTGATAATAGGAGCTTCTTAGATGTTGGCTGGACTAAGTGCCTCCAGAGTAAACACTCGTGCTCCATAAACCCAAGGCACCAAATTATCCCATAGAGACTTGTCCAAAGACTCCATGTAATAGTTTAATGTAATTTAATAGTTTACTCCTCAGATTCTTCACAATGCAAAGTGCAAATGCAACGAGGCAATCCTATCTGATTTATTTTGCTTTTGCCTGGTGTCCCTAAAAAAAAAAAAAAATGTCAAGATATGTTTCAGTTCTGTTTGGAGATGTATAAACATAGCCCAATACCTGAACAAGGAAGCACCACTTGCAGTTATTTCACAACATATTTATGAAGTCAGAATATTCAGACATTGGCTAGCTAAACCTACCAGTAGGACTTATATTTACAGGTTACATTTATTTATTAAATTAGCCCAACACATTACAGTGATTATGATATGGTAACTCCTTTCTCATTATTCCCCAGCAGACACAGGAATGCTGATGATCTGCTAATTATCATGGTAGTTATGATGGCCCTGGTTAATGCCAATACCTGACATGTTTTCAGTGGAGCCATTATAATTTCAAGTTTTGTGTTTTTCGTTTTGTAATTTTAATAGTGTCATGCTAAAATAGCAGAGGATAACAATAATTATAAACTGTATTTTTTTTAAACCCAGTTTTCTTAACTGGGTTACTAAATGCAATTAAAACAACAATAACATGAGCAACATCAAAAATAGTGTAGAAATAAAATATAAATAAGCCAAGTTCTACAGAGTATTAGGCAACATTACATAAGGTAACATAAAATAAATTCATTTGAAAACGTATATACCACAACAGAATGAAATGATTGTAAAAAAAACAAACAAACAAACATTGTTTTGTAATAATATTATATTGCAATACATATCATAACTAAGTTACATTAAGGAAAATGTATTTTCCATAATAAAAATTCCTCAGTTTCTTAACTGTATGCTGAGCTTGGATGGAAGCAGCCTGTTCTCTTTGTGGGATTTTCATTTTATGTAAGAAAATACCATGAAGTTTTCATAATAATATACCTCACATATTCTCCTCCATCAAAACATGTCATTGTTCCATTTTTGTTGTGACTGAGATGTCAGTTCCTAATGTGGTGATTAGTGCCAGAAATGTTTCTATAGATAATTCAGTTTGTGTCTGTGTGTGTGTTGGTAGCTGCTAAAAGGACTTAATGACGTTTTTGCTTACATCACCAGTGATGTCATCTCAACATGAGCTCATAAACCAAGAGGGTTGCCTCTTCACGCTCACTGTCCCCCTCTGTCTCTTTCACACACACACATACACTTAAATATATTACATAAGGGTTTGAATTTCTTCTTGAAATCCAGAAACACACAGAGGCTAATTACATTTTTCCCCTCTGTTGCCACTCTGTTGTCCTTCTCTCTCACTGCCTCCCTTTCTTCATCAGTGTAATAAGAGATGAAGCTCTCCTCTTGTTGTATCTCTTAGTGAAGAGACCTATTAAACATAAAAGCATTTTTTAAGCCCTAAATGAGAGCTATCTGCCATGATGTACGTCCACACACACACACACACACACACACACACACACATACAGTACATATGGACTAATGTTTTATTTTCACGTCTCCCTGCTATGTTTTCATTTGCAGACCCAAATGCTTTTATTTGTGTGTGTACATTGTCCGTGTAATCAATAGTGTTCTGCAGCTCCCTGCTTTAGTGTCTTGGGGGTTTCCTATTGTTTGAGGATCTGCACATTGGTAATATTGTCACTTCCTATTCAATGACTTTAAATCACATTTGGCCTTTCGTGGCAATAACTGACATACTGCGTGTGTGTGTGTGTGTGTGTGTGTGGGTGTGCGTGCGTGCATGTGTCTATGTGCGTGATGCTATGTGCATCATTCCCGGCTGCATCAGCAATCATTGAGCTCCCCGTCTCACATAAGCTCGACAATCGATTGGACGACCTGGACTCTGCAAACAGCCAATAGGGCACAAGTCATTCCCCAATAAATGGCCAGAGAGATGGTGAGAGAGAGGGGAGAGAGAAGAGGAGAACAAGTGGGGGAGAGACAGGGAGAGCAGGGTGAGAAGGTGGCAGACAGATTGAGATTTAATTTTCAGGTCACGGAGTCTTGTGTCACTTGAGAATCCAGACACATACAGAGAGGAAGTGATGCACACACAGGCATATACACACACACACGCATCCAACTATCTGCGTAGGTGTGCATGTGTATGTTTGTATAAATGTGTGTCTGGCTAATAAGCTTTATGGCAGAGCTAAGCGCTAAATGTCAGCCCTGATATATGTGTACAGCTCTGCTTATGTCAGCTAAACACCAAATATCAGCACAATCTCCCTCCCTCCTATTAGCCCTCTGTTATAACCAGAACTTACCATCACATCCCTCAACTTTCTTCTCATGTCCAGGGCTCTGGTGGCCCTCTATCTAGCTCTCCATCTCTTTCTTTCTTTTTCTAAATTTTCAACCCGTTCATGTTGACTTTGCTCACACATGCATCTTTCCGCACTTGTTTTTGTCCCATTTCTACTCCTTACTTCCCTTTCTCCGGAGTCCTGCTGATTGCTACTGAAGGCTTGGGCAGCTCATCAACACAGACAGGTTCTCAAACACACACACACACACACACACACACCCACACACAAGCTCGCTCTCACACACACGCACACAAAATAAGCTACAATCCAAACAGGAGGAGAAGTGACAGCAAAGCAGTGAAAAATGGCAGAATGGAAAAGGCCAGAAGATGTTGACTGGACCAGGCAGAATAAATTGACTTGAAATCATTTGCTGTATTGACGTTCAGCTTTCAATTATCCACTGATGAGACAGAGACGGCGTGATGGACTGTGAGAAAGAGAGAGAGACACAGCAAAAACAAGAAGGGGAGAGAGGACGATGAAGGAGAGAGAATGAAACCGGGGGTGGGGGGTATAGGCTTCTTTTTAGTAGCAATAACAGTTCAATCAGGGAGAACTGTACGTGGAACTAAGTGGTCTGTAATGGGAAACAGGCTGCTACAGTTACACAGAAGAATGAAAGAGAATGCAGCAGAGAGTGAGAGAGAGCAGGCAGACTTGCAGTAGGTAAGTAGGTAGATAGACAGAAATGTGGGAAAAAAACTAAAAGCCAGTAAAACAAGTAATTTCTTCAAAAATGCAATCATGTCAGAGAGGATTGGCGCATGTCGAAAACTCAGATACATGACTGGTGGTTCTCTTAATCTTCCAAGACATGGAATTTGTGTGTGTGTGTGTGTGTGTGTGTATATGCAAGTGCTTGCGTGCCTGTGTGTTCATGTGTGCATGGATTTTGAAGAACATCACCCCATGTTGGACTGACATGCTTCATCAGAGCATCTAGGTCAGCATGAGATCGGAGAGAGTAAGAGAAAAAAGAAATAAAAACATAAAGTGACTTTTTGGAGCAGACGAAAGAGTGAGAGTGAGAGCGAGATATTCAAAGGATGAGAGAAAAGG
This sequence comes from Micropterus dolomieu, assembly GCF_021292245.1. Classification (NCBI taxonomy): domain Eukaryota; kingdom Metazoa; phylum Chordata; class Actinopteri; order Centrarchiformes; family Centrarchidae; genus Micropterus; species Micropterus dolomieu. The sequence goes on along the minus strand of NC_060153.1, from coordinate 12,046,908 downwards.
GGGGAAATGAAGCTGTGTCGGAGCAATGAGAAGAAAAGACAAGGGACAAAGATTAAAAGAGGGAGGCTGCTGGGTTGCGGTTTATTTCTCTCATTTTTACACTTCTGTCCCAGTCGAGTTCCAAGTGTGATTTGAGCCCAATTCTGGTGTTAAATTATTAGCACAGTATTCTTTATTAAAGGCACATAGAGGAATCAAAGCAATCCAATATGCAGGATGTGGCACTAGATACAGAGAAAAAGGTTTATGTGGTTCAGTTAATTAAATTCTTAGCCACAGTGAGTTCTTCCACCAAAAAGGGCCTGCACTGTGTCGAGAGATTAAAACTCTCTCAAGTGGCTTTTTGGTTTTTTGTGGGGTTTTTTAATTCAGACTCACCTGCCAAGGTTGCTCTCTCTATCTTTCCCTTTGTTACCTCGCTGTCAGTACTCCCCCCCCCCCCCTCTGTTTCTTCCGTTCTCCAATTACAAAACCAAATCATCTTCTCTCTCCCCATTTGTTTAATTTGGCAGCTCATGCTTGAGTTCCATAATGAATTTTCCATGTTCAATATCACTCAGATTCTCTCTCTCTCTCTCTCTCTCTCTCTCTCTCTCTCTCTCTCTCTCTCTCTCTCTCTCTCTGTACAAACCACACACACATACATATATACAGTACACCGTGTCCCTCACAGCCTGAATCAGACTTCGTAGGGTATTGAGTGGTTTGAAGGGAACATAAATCAATTTTTGATCACCTTGCCTGCTTTCAAAAAAAAGCACAAAATCAGAGAGGTGGGAGACTTTAAAATGGTTTATAACATCTTATTTACTAAGGTCAGATTCATGTGCATTCACTTTGTATCAGTTCAAAACCTTTTCATTTTATAACACTCCTTTTATGCTATTACCAACCCTCCTCCCAACTACTGCAGCATGCTGTGGGAAATATTCCTTCTCCATCCCAAATGTGAATAGATGTTTCCGGTGAGAGACTGTCAAATTTAATTTTACACATTTCTAAGAGCTGTGCTTCAAGCTCTCCATTCATGCTTCAAAGACAGAGGTTTTTGGCATTTTGACATTACAATTCATTGGAGAGGAGGAGCAAGCAAACATACTGGCTTACTGGCTTGTGTTTTCTGTTGTTCCTGAGTGCTTGGCGCTGCCTTGACAGGGGTTCCACATTGTTGCTCTGACATCAACTAGATTGATATGAAGCAGGCAAAGCTGGATGGTGCGCTGCTGGTTCGCTTAAAGTGAGCACAAGATGGGAAGCCAGAAGCAGTTGCGCATAAATGCCCTAGCATACACAAACGCACAAATGCATAAACAATTACGCTGACACGCACAGACACTCGCACACAAACATTTTTTAAAAAATGCGTCTGATATGCATACCCTTGCACCTCTCTCTTCTTTCTCTGTTGCGTTCTATGTCAAAAAGACACACACAATTAGCCACACACACACACACGTCTCATTCCTATTTCTCCCTCCCACAGTCTCTCTCTCTCTCTCTCACTCACACTCACACACACACACACACACACACACACCTATTCCTCCCATCAGTATTCGGGGGCTATCAGTATTCAGCAACAGCTTTCCAGGTCGGCCGGACGCTGATCCATCAAACCCTGACACTGTGTCGTTTTGTATCTACGGCAACCTTCAGCGTTAAAGAGGAGCGCCGACAGTCCTCTGTCACCAGGAAATTCACTGTGTATGCCTGTGTGTGTCTTTCTGTGTATGCGTGTGTTCACATTCATAGGCCGTTCTCCCAAATATACTGACACGCAGTCACTCATGCGCACACAGACACACACATGCTCACGTCCAACAAATAATTCATATCTTAATGGCTGATGTTACCGTTTTATCCAGACACTTCCCAAGCTCACTCTAATCACAAAAGAAGCTTGTGTGTGTGTGTGTGTGTGTGTGTGTGTGTCTAGCTTAGCTTGTCTCTTTGATCAGCCTATAAAAGCACTGAGGCGTGGACAGATAGCCTGGACCAACAACAGTATCACTCCTTCACTCCCTCTGAGAATCTCCTTCTCCCTCACACACATCAACCGCCATGAGCACACACCGACACACTTTCCCCTGTGTTGCTGCATCTCTCCCATCACCCAGTGGCTATGAGGAGTATTGTGCTGCCTCCTCGGCTTTATCTATCGGGAGTGGTGAATACATCAGTTTGAGTTTATCTCTTTTCCCCTTTACGATTGAAACTGTGTTGCGCTGAAAGTTAATGTATAATCTTCTATTACAAAAGTGAGTGTGTCACTGCAAAGTGGTAGCAAATATTGAAGCTTGGTGGACAGCTGTTCTGTTGGTGACTTTAAAACAATCACACACTGAGAAATAATCTGTTTGCGTTTCACTGCAGTCACAACAACTGTAATTAGATTTACCACGCTGCTTCAGTTTTTCAAAAACACAGGAACTTGGGGAAATTAGATTTTGACTTTATCACAATTTTGCACAACAATGAAAGTATGTGTTTTCTTCTCTCTGTTCCTTTGCCTTTCCCTCTCTGACGCCCTACTTTGTCTCTGTTTCTCCACACTAGATCAGTATATTCATGACCCACCTGTCTAACTATGGCAATGATCGACTGGGTCTCTACACATTCGTCCACCTGGCCTCCTTTCTTCACTCGTGGACCAACATGAAACTCCACACACTCCCTCCCCTGCAGCTTGCACACAAGTACTTCCAGCTTTTTCCTGAACAAAGGAACCCACTCTGGCAGGTGTGTATGTAGGTATTTGCCCGCATGTAGGGGCCTGCGTGTTTCTGCACTTGTCTTTATACGTTTTCTGTACAATAACATATTCTTATTGTGTAAATTCAAAAATATTCAAGAGAAAAACAGATTGCGTTGAGCTGTGTGACGTGGATAGTACTGTGCAAATTATGACGGCAAGATGGACTGTTTATCTAGTTTTTACTCTGATTTACTCTTAACAGTAAATATCAAAAACAAACAAACAAATATTCCAGTGGTTTATTTATAAATGTTGTTGTAGACAGTGGAGGTCTCATAATTTGATTGTAGTTGTTCAAGCTGGTTTTGTATTTATTATAGTATTGTTTAGGCAACAAAACAAAAACTTAATTCATTTATTCTATGCAGTAAATCCTCCATGCACTATGGGCACTATGGCCATGGATTTTGTATTTATTATATGCACTATCTATATGTTAACTTCTAATCCTTTGTCTGTGCCTTTTCAGAACCCATGCGATGACAAACGACATAAAGACATCTGGTCTAAAGAGAAAACATGCGACAGGTTACCGAAGTTCATGGTCATAGGACCACAGAAAACAGGTGAGCCACACACAAACACACTCAGACATGTACATACAACAAAGAGATCCCTTCTCTGTGCCCAGGTGTCTAGATCCTTAACATCACAGCTTATTCAATTAACCCCCCTTTGCTCCTTTGGTCCTGTCTAGTGGAGACAAGAAGGAAGCTCTTACCTCCTTTCTTCCACCCACATATTGCTTCAGATGCATAGAGTTATAAGAGCTACAACCCTCTCCCTCTTTTATTTTCTTACTTTGTCTAAACCAAATAGGCAAAAAGATTATTAAAAATCTATATACACTGCTTGGATCCATCCGTGTCGCCTTTGTGTGATTTCAGGAATTCTAATTACTGGTGTGTGATGTGAGAGGTTTGGAGGTCCCGTAATGCTGCTAATTAACCAGGTGATAATTTCCTGAAGCGGAGGAGGGGTCACTATAGCAACATTGCAGCCCAACAACGAATACAGTGCAATACATTTTCATTTTTATTGCAGGGCATGTCTCACATGTCAGAGATGTTGGAGCAAATAGGAAACAGGGTGAGAGGCGGGTGTAAGAGTAACGGGGTAAAAAGAGAGCTCCTAAGGGTGAGACAGAGGGCACGACCAGAGCCCCAGTGCTGATTGGTGTCAAATGGTTTTGAATCATTTGATGGGGAGGCCTGTGATTGTTGCGCACACACACACACACACACATGCGTACACACACACACACACGCGCACACACACACACACACACTGTGTATTCTCAGCAAGATATAAATCTTAGGGATGGGAAAAATCATCCAGTATGGATCAGTGGATGACAGCTCTCACACAAGCTGGCACACACACACACACACACTCACACACACACACACACACACACACACACATATACACACAATACTCTCTTCTGAGCTGAATTAACGAGCCAGTTATGAATTATGCCCTTTCTTCCAGGGACGACAGCACTGTATCTCTTCCTCCTCATGCATCCCTCCATCTCCAGTAACTTCCCCAGTCCAAAGACTTATGAGGAGGTGCAATTCTTCAACACCAATAACTACCACAAAGGAATTGACTGGTGAGAACACACACACGCCTATCCCTATATTTCATTCTCTCTCTGTGCCTTTTTTATTAGCCATAACCTAAGGTGAAATGAAAGATTATAAACAACCTTCTTTCACTTTGCAAAGTTGTTATTGACTGTAATGTGTCTTGTTGACTTCAATGACACATTAAGCAGTTCTAAACAGTTCAACAATGTCTTCAAAATGATCTTTTAAGCCTGAAAACATAAGCCAACAGACATATGGCTGCCTAAATTGACCCATAAATGGGTTACTTAGCTGACAGAGACACAGCTGGTGCAGTCTCCGAAGTCATCTACAAAAGACTTAACTCTGAAAATTCTTCATGAACATGAAACACTGTTCAAATTATATCATCAAGTTCATTTTAAGCTCATTGTCAAAGCACCGATTAAGATCATAACACGGTGACTTCAGAACTTGGTTCTGACTTTGAAAGATTTACCAGTGTACAGAGTGACTGAGTTTGCAGTAATGCTGTGGTGCTTATGTATGAGATGTGCGTCACGAGTGCATGCATGTGTGTTTTTATTTATTCTCAATTTCCTGTGTGTCTGTTGCCTCAGGTACATGGAGTTTTTCCCTGTGCCCTCTAATGTTAGCACGGACTTCCTGTTTGAGAAAAGCGCTAACTACTTCCCCTCAGAGGAGTCCCCGCAAAGAGCTGCTGCCCTGCTGCCCAAGGCCAAGATCATCACCCTGCTCATCAACCCCTCTGACAGGGCCTACAGCTGGTATCAGGTGCGTACACAATCTCACAGAAAATCAGAATCAGATGACTGCACATCTATAATTTTGAACCCTCTGCAGCTGCCTGCTTCATCAGATGACATGCTTCATCTATGCATTGATATTGAGTTCTTTATCCAAGATTGTGTTTTGACTGTGATTTTGTCTCTCTGAGTGAGGAGTTAATGAGCCTGATTTATCCAAACGTCTCAATGCAGGAAATGTCACAAGATCCTGAAATCTGCCTTAAGTCTGTTTGATTAATGAGACATGAATGTCAACAACGTGCCGACTCAAATTTTATGTCATTGTCCATAATAACAAATGTCTCTCATGCAAAGTTGTAAATATATTACTTGACGTTTAAGATGACGAATGAGACCAATTGTGCAATAAAGATGAGTTATTTGAAGCTTTTGTTGCTGTATCTGCCCCTTCCCAGCATCAAAGAGCTCATGAGGACCATGCAGCCCTGCGGTTCACCTTCTATGATGTCATCAGTGCAAGACCGGGAGCGCCAACCGAGCTCCGCTCCCTGCAGAGCCGCTGTCTCATCCCCGGTCTTTACTCCACACACCTAGAGAGGTGGCTCACTTACTACCCTGCTAACCAGGTATGCACAACCATAATTGCACTCTTTTGTGCTGTAATACCAAAAATACTGTACATACATATTGACATATAGTATGTAATGTTAAAGTCTTGCATTTACTCTGTAAGATGAGATATGTTGTTCATGACTTTTGAAGAAAGAGAATGAAAGAAGAGGTTTATTTTTCAGATTAAGTGCATTTACTGATGTTTATTTTATTATTTATCAGAGACATAATTGAAGAATTGGTAACTATGTACTGTATTTTGCACTGTTGTCCTTTTTCTATTTAGATGGGAACTAACTAAAATATATTGTGCAGGAATTGGTAGCAATACACCATAATAAGAAAAAGAGTAAAGTGATATATTACATCTTCTGTCAGGATTCTGTTTTGCATTAAAG
>NC_060153.1:12028000-12040702 GCF_021292245.1 Micropterus dolomieu | reverse complement strand
CCTACACAACATTCCTTTGAAAAAGTGAGGACATGTCCTCAATCTCAAGATCTAAACCTTGGTCCTCACAAAGACAGAATAAGAAGAGCACATACACACACACACACACACACACACACACACACATATACACACAATACTCTCTTCTGAGCTGAATTAACGAGCCAGTTATGAATTATGCCCTTTCTTCCAGGGACGACAGCACTGTATCTCTTCCTCCTCATGCATCCCTCCATCTCCAGTAACTTCCCCAGTCCAAAGACTTATGAGGAGGTGCAATTCTTCAACACCAATAACTACCACAAAGGAATTGACTGGTGAGAACACACACACGCCTATCCCTATATTTCATTCTCTCTCTGTGCCTTTTTTATTAGCCATAACCTAAGGTGAAATGAAAGATTATAAACAACCTTCTTTCACTTTGCAAAGTTGTTATTGACTGTAATGTGTCTTGTTGACTTCAATGACACATTAAGCAGTTCTAAACAGTTCAACAATGTCTTCAAAATGATCTTTTAAGCCTGAAAACATAAGCCAACAGACATATGGCTGCCTAAATTGACCCATAAATGGGTTACTTAGCTGACAGAGACACAGCTGGTGCAGTCTCCGAAGTCATCTACAAAAGACTTAACTCTGAAAATTCTTCATGAACATGAAACACTGTTCAAATTATATCATCAAGTTCATTTTAAGCTCATTGTCAAAGCACCGATTAAGATCATAACACGGTGACTTCAGAACTTGGTTCTGACTTTGAAAGATTTACCAGTGTACAGAGTGACTGAGTTTGCAGTAATGCTGTGGTGCTTATGTATGAGATGTGCGTCACGAGTGCATGCATGTGTGTTTTTATTTATTCTCAATTTCCTGTGTGTCTGTTGCCTCAGGTACATGGAGTTTTTCCCTGTGCCCTCTAATGTTAGCACGGACTTCCTGTTTGAGAAAAGCGCTAACTACTTCCCCTCAGAGGAGTCCCCGCAAAGAGCTGCTGCCCTGCTGCCCAAGGCCAAGATCATCACCCTGCTCATCAACCCCTCTGACAGGGCCTACAGCTGGTATCAGGTGCGTACACAATCTCACAGAAAATCAGAATCAGATGACTGCACATCTATAATTTTGAACCCTCTGCAGCTGCCTGCTTCATCAGATGACATGCTTCATCTATGCATTGATATTGAGTTCTTTATCCAAGATTGTGTTTTGACTGTGATTTTGTCTCTCTGAGTGAGGAGTTAATGAGCCTGATTTATCCAAACGTCTCAATGCAGGAAATGTCACAAGATCCTGAAATCTGCCTTAAGTCTGTTTGATTAATGAGACATGAATGTCAACAACGTGCCGACTCAAATTTTATGTCATTGTCCATAATAACAAATGTCTCTCATGCAAAGTTGTAAATATATTACTTGACGTTTAAGATGACGAATGAGACCAATTGTGCAATAAAGATGAGTTATTTGAAGCTTTTGTTGCTGTATCTGCCCCTTCCCAGCATCAAAGAGCTCATGAGGACCATGCAGCCCTGCGGTTCACCTTCTATGATGTCATCAGTGCAAGACCGGGAGCGCCAACCGAGCTCCGCTCCCTGCAGAGCCGCTGTCTCATCCCCGGTCTTTACTCCACACACCTAGAGAGGTGGCTCACTTACTACCCTGCTAACCAGGTATGCACAACCATAATTGCACTCTTTTGTGCTGTAATACCAAAAATACTGTACATACATATTGACATATAGTATGTAATGTTAAAGTCTTGCATTTACTCTGTAAGATGAGATATGTTGTTCATGACTTTTGAAGAAAGAGAATGAAAGAAGAGGTTTATTTTTCAGATTAAGTGCATTTACTGATGTTTATTTTATTATTTATCAGAGACATAATTGAAGAATTGGTAACTATGTACTGTATTTTGCACTGTTGTCCTTTTTCTATTTAGATGGGAACTAACTAAAATATATTGTGCAGGAATTGGTAGCAATACACCATAATAAGAAAAAGAGTAAAGTGATATATTACATCTTCTGTCAGGATTCTGTTTTGCATTAAAGCGGATCAAGTTGCACTAAAGAATCTCCCACCTCACTTTTACTTTTACCCAAAATCTAAATGAGTTGTAACCCACTAACTAGCAAGTCAATAGTTCCCAGTGTGACAATATGAATATGTCTTTGTGTAGTTGATGATCATAGATGGCCATCAGCTGAGAACTGACCCTGCAGCAGTGATGGATGAAGTTCAGAAGTTCCTGGGAGTCACTCCTCACCTCAACTACTCCCAGGCTCTTACGTAAGTCTCACTTGCTTTCTCTGTTTTGGCTCATCGATCCTTGAAGTCCTGGGGTAAGGGCACTTTTCACCTGGCGTGCAAAATGATTCAAGTTATGAAGAGACTCCAAAACCCAAATCTGCGTGAAGCCTGCCATCTACTGGTGAATGGCAGGGTAGCATACCGACCATCTCCTCTTCACCGGTATTGGGTGCCAGCTGGTGTCATTCTCTGAAAAGTACAACAGACAGTGACATCTCCTGGCACCAAAGATCAGCCAATAGCAGATGGTCAGTTCACGACTTGCTTTGAGCCATTACAGCCTTTTCACAGTTTTAGATTTGGGCTGTTGTCAGTATTTGAAGGAAATAAAGAAATGATAACACGTAATGGATACAACAAGACAAAAATGAGAAAAACAATGAGCAAGCAATGAAGAAGGGGATGATAACTCAATGAGTGGAATAATAGACACAGCTGGCTCACTTCCATACATATATAGATATATATACATAGTTCATAAATATTTGTATTGCATAATAAATGCAATGTGATGCCATGCTCTTGCCAAAAAACAGTCCAGTCGTGAAGTTTCAGCCCTCTGAGCCGCTGGCGTGGGATCAAATCCCAACTGAGCACTGACTGTCTCACTTACACTGCCTGCCTGTCTGCCTTACCGCTGTCTGAATAAATAAAAGTACAAAAGGTTAGTGCACTGCACAATCCAAAAAAACTAAAACAGTATAGATGCCATTGCCAGTAACCAAGATAAATAACTAATGCAACTTCTATGAACTAAACATTCTTCATTCTTCGCACGTCTTTCACAGCAGATCAAAGGGGCATGTGCAAAAGGGAGAAATAAGTGGTTATATTTTGATATATGATGCTTGCAGCCACAAATATCATGTTAACATACTCAAATTTACCATAAAGAAAAAAAAAATGAAATAACAGTCCGTGCCTGAAGCATAACTCATCTGTAGTTGTTAATATTGTATGCTGAAAATGCCAGTTTAGTGGGTGTTACCTAATTTAATGGTCCTACTTCCGTTAATGTAAATGTATGTTGACCCATGCAAGTTCATTTTTCCAGAGCCAATGCTGCCTCAACTATGTTAGCACTATGCTGTGTTATTGTCGCATTGAATGAAGACATGCAATGTAATTTAGTGCACCAAAGCATCGACTTGTTCCATTATTCAACTTGGCGAATGAAAATTGAACAAGTCTAAAACCGGAAACAGAGATCGCTCACCTTCAAAGTAAAATGCCATCGTTTTTAAAGGTCAATTTAAGGATTAAGTATTAGCCTTAATATTGAAAAAAATTCATTATTTTCATATTCCTGCCACTTGACAATGAAATTAGGTAATACCCCCTAAACTGACATTTTCATCATACAATGTTAACAACTGCAAATGAATTATACTTTACACGCGGATCGATAACATATTCTGATGTAGCCATTTGTAAAACAACTGAATTGACCTGCTGAGGCAAATTCAATAGTTGGTAATAAACCTCAAAAATAGTTATACAGATTACAGAGTATTCATATATTAACATGTGAAACATTAGCATGCCTAAAGAACAAAATACTTTTAATACAAATCTTGAGAGTTAGCTTTGGCCTGGTGCTTTGTTTCAACTCATTCTCCATTAGAGATTTTGCATGTAGCTTTGGGAGGAGTGGTGTTTATTTTTCGAGCACCACTCATCAGAATGCAATCTGCCTGCAAACCCTCAAATCTCCAGACATGGACATCTACAATTTGTTGCTCAGATTGGGACAGACAGTGCCTCTGTCTTGAGTCAGAAGCCCACTTGCATACAAATAATTTGTAAAGAGATGCGTTTTGACAGAATAATAAGGAAGTTGTGTGTGTGTGTGTGTGTGTGTGTGTGTGTTTGTTTTGGGTGAAGACCGCCTTACACAAAAGCCTAATCTTTCTTTTCTCCTTCTCATTCTTTTGACATGGCAGCAGTCTGACAGTTTCTCAACACTGCAGCCTATTTATTTAATCCCCCTCTCCTTTCTTCCTCCTGTCCTGTCTGAGGAAAAGTGAGGGAGAACCACTTAACTCCTCTTCTCTTTCATTCACCCACTGTTGCATGCAGATAAAGAACAATATGTAATATAACAATAACATCACATTCACATTAGCCCTTATACACTGACAGCCAAATAGCAGTTAACAATAATGTTTGTCTTTTTTCCTCTTTTTTCCTCTTTTTTTTTCTCTTTTTTTAGCCGCACTTTCTGAGACTGTTCTGCAAAAAAGTGCATACTTGTACACAATTACAATTACTTTAAAAATCTACGTATATATACAGTAGATAAATATGCATGCAAAAAAACGGTCTATGTGCAAGCATACCCATACATAATGTATACACAAATACACATATAAATGAACATGCGTAAATCTATATGCATGCACACTCTATATACACATGACAACAAGCACATGTATTTACTAGAGGGATTTGAAAGTCCCCCACCATCTCCTTTTCCAGTGACAGGTTGTCACACGACATGCTGCTGGGGTGCAGTAGTCTTTGCTAATAAGAGAGGCAGTTTGGCTTCACAAAGGATGCTCATAGAGCCAATATGGGAAAGTTATAGAGGCATCAAATTTTATTAAAATATCCCACCGATTATATGTTATCTCTCTCATCTCTGTTATTGTGTCTCTTGGGAGCCAATTTTTCTGATGTCTGCTCTTTCCAATAGTGAAGTTGTGATCACTGTCCTTACCTGGTCATGTACCTGTAAACCATGGCGGTCAGCTAATCTTCCACTGTGTTTTTTTTTTTTTGCTGTGAGTCTTGATTATAAGACAGCACCCTTTTTACAAAATCTGTTCTTGGATAGAGACTTACTGAAGATAAGAAACAAATTGGGTAAAACAAGGAGGACATGCTGAATATGTCATATTTATCAGTGTATTGTCACACTTAAATGACAATAGAAAGCAGTGAATAAATGAAAAATTAAATGCATGTATAACAAATGTGCTTTCATCCGCTGGTAGTAGAGGCTGACATTTTTGGGATGTGAGTGAATTTCACTATCCATCACATGGACATGAAAAAAAGTCAAAGGGAGTGGGCAGGATGAGAATCATCAGTTTTTATATTTAAAATAAGATTTATTGGAATGTGTTGAATGTCTCTCTCTCTCTCTCTCTCTCTCTATCTCTGTCTCTGTCTCTCTGTCTGTCTCTCTCTCTCTCTGTCTCTCTCTCTCTCTCTCTCTCTGTTTCTTTTCTATCAGGTTTGACCCTCAGAAGGGTTTTTGGTGCCAGCTTCTTGAAGGGGGAAAGACAAAATGTTTGGGAAAGAGCAAAGGGAGAAAGTACCCTCCTATGGAGCCTGAGGTAAACTTATGAATTTTAATTACAATAGATTTCTGCTCAGTGAAGATAAAATGAATGAAATGTTGGACACAGAGACAAACAAAACAGAATGAGCAGCAGCCAGACTGCCGGTGACAGCCCACAGTGCCCTCCATCGCTGTGGCAAAATTTCCCACAGGACTGAACCATGGGGTGGAAACTGTCAGCCAATCAGATCCAGCAAGAAAAGTTACAACCTCATTATGAGGACTCAATAGTGACACAACACCCGTGAGAGAGGATGGGGGGGTATTAGGATGGAGGGAGAAAGGTAAGGAGAAATTCCAATCCATAAATCTTTGTCCTGGATACTGATTCCTCAGAGGAGAGACCAGACCTGCAGACAGCAAATCACACATTTGGTCTCACGTGAAGACAAACACACAAATATCCAATTTGTCTTCCCACATATGCTCACACATGGCTAATGGCTGCACCTCAGTGTCACCTGTAATTAAACTGTATTTGAGTTTCGACCAGGGGGACAGAGGGAGAGGACAAATGAGGAGGGAGGAGGTGGTGGGAGAACCAGGAAGGAGAGACAAGAGAGGGCGAGAGTAGGGATGCACCAAGGAGGGAGACGAATAATGGATCTCATGCATCCTCCATCTAATTTTCTCCCTCTCTCTTTTCTTAGCTCTGTTACCACTCGACACTTAGTGGCACTAAAGTCCTATTGAAGAGAAATAAACTAATCCAAAGATGGTGGCACATCATTAATCTCTCTCAAAACCAAGTGTGTCCCCTACTCCCATGCTGTCCTTATTTTCTCTAAATATCCTTTCTTCCAACCATTTTTTCATTCCCTCTTTCTTCCACCCCCACCCCCACCCCCACCATTCAGGCACATGCATATCTCTCCAGGTACTACAGGGAACACAACGTGGAGCTGTCAAAGCTGCTGCATCGTCTCGGACAGCCCCTTCCCTCCTGGCTAAGAGAGGAGCTGCAGAAGGTCAGCAACATTAAAACCCTGTGAAACTCCTCTCACCAGCTTAGAAATTAGATGACGGATTTACATCAGTGGTTAGTGAAAAAAACTTTTATTAAAGTCCCTGATAACATGGTTCTTAAATCTTTACAAGATTGATTTAATTATTTATTAAGCATTTACCTTTCAGATCTGCTTCATGACTGTGAGTGTGATTTGGACAGGGGCCGGTTTCTCAAAGATATTTTAGACTGGTCTGTAATGTTAGGACGGTCTTAATTTTGCTCATAGATTAGTTTAATGCAGTAGTTCTGAGCCCTGCCACATTAAGAAACCACGTCTCAGCTCTGCCACAGGCCTACACTATGTTGAGATTTTATGCTACTGGAGATTTTTGTATTGTGGCACTCTTACTGAATTTTTCCCACTGTCGAATTGTTCCAGACATTTTCTGCTAGAGTGAACTACAGAACAGAGCTGAGCGGTTTGATGCGTTTTTTTTGGTCAGCCATTTCTTTTAGTTTGAAAAAGCTCTTAATTTCCCCAGAATCTGATGCCATTTGGTCCTATTCAAGATAGTCAAGAACTAGACAGCTTTGTGTGAATTTAGACATCTATCTGAAGTCTGACAATTGGTTCGATTCCAAGCCATAGTATGAATAGTAGTGAATGTAAAAAGTCAAAACCTTGATCTCTGCAGAGTTCAACCTTGTTGGTGTGCTTGTTTGTGCCACAGTTTGTCACTGTTTATGAATCACTTGACATGTCTGCTTATGTTTTTCAGTGTATTCACATCAATCACAGGATGTCGTCTTTCTTTCTTTCATAGTTTACATTTGAATTGTTTAGAAAAGAAAATTTATTAAAATTACTTTTCCCCTCTATTTCCCCTCTTCTCTGTGTTTCCCTCTCCATCCCCTCCTTCTCTTTACCTCTTTCTGAAGGTTAGATAACCTTTGCATCCTTGAACCAGGGTTAAGGTGAAGGGGTAGAAAACCAGGAAGTCACCAGAAGCACCTGACCTTCAGGTCTGTGGCCTTTTAGTGAACCGTGAGGCGAATGCAAGGACCAGGTGCCTTGTTTCACCTAGGAGCTGTGACACTGCTGAGGGGAGCAGAAGTCATGAACGTGCAAAGAAATTTTGGTGGGCTGAAACTGAACTTTTGAAAGGACAGGTGGATGGACGGACGCATGGATGGATGGAGGAATGACAGTTTCAGGTGACTCAGACACAGCTTTGAAGAAAGTGGGACTAAAAGGAAAAAACGAATGATGAAGAGAACAATTGGAGCATTTGGCAAGTCTTTGATGCCCCACCCCTGTTCTGAGCTGTGGTGAACTCTCGTGCAGACCTGCAGTGGCTTTGATGGTTATTACTGCTATTATTGCTATTATTATTGTTTTATTTTCACCTTTGATTTATGATGCCAGAACAGCGCTGGTCAGCTGTGTGTGGTTCCCATAGAGACAACTTTGCACTAAATTCTGTTCCATGTATTTCCAAGACAAAAAACAAAACAAAACAAAAAATGCACCTATGTGGTTTTGTTTTACTTTTTTTCTCACAATGAGAGTGAATAAGCAAGGGGATAGTCTCAGGGTGATCGACAGGCTGTTACTTTTCATTATAGGTGCTCATTGTTTTGTGAGTTAATTATTTAAAGTGAAGCTAGTTTCTGGTAGCCTTGTTCACCCTTAGAGATGTCATTTGAGGCTTTCACTGGAAAGTATGGCCTGGAAATGAGTCACTTAGGCAAGATGCATTGCCTGCTCGTTATTTTCCTGTGACAAGCCATGCAGAAGAACGTTGTCCATTTAGCAGAGCATGAGTGCTGATGATTTCAGCGCTAAGGACTGAGGAGGCCCAAGTTTGTTGGAAGAAAACTGACCAAAATCAGCCTAATGAATATGACACTTAATTCCAAGACCCTTTAAGTAGCTACTGTAACCGCAGGCAATTTTTGTTTTGTCAGTGTCTCATTTAAGTCTCAACCTCCTTTTTTTTCCTTTTAAAAACCAGTGGCCTATGTTGTTGAGCTTCAATTTGAATGCAAAAACCCCTCTAAATGTCAAACACAGAAACCAAAATAAAAGAAATGGATATGACTTATTGCATAAGATGCTGTTTTAATGATCAAGCAACACAGATGAACCCTATTGTTCAGGGACATGCCTGCACACATACTTGTAAAGTCACATACTCTTTGACTTAAATGCTTTACAATAGACGGTTTCTCCTCTAAGGTAAGTAAATATGACATGGGTGACAGTTTGTGCCTGCCGGGTACTGCATCCGAAATTGGGCTGCATGATGACAGATGTTACCAATGAAGCATAGAACTTGGTGCAGTGCAGCCGGTCTAGAGAATGCAGATTTTCCATGCTATATCTTCTGAGAGTCGCTTTTGTCACTACTCATCACACATGACGCATTAGATCACAATGCAGACATAGTTTAGAAACAATAATACAGTAGAATATGTCTACCAACCTATTGTGTTAATGTTAAAGGATTGCTGAAGGAAAGACCTGTCTTCCAGCTCAACAGAGAAACCGTCCACGGAAACACAAACTAGGATTTTTGTACTGAAAGAGGGTACCACTTGACTTGACTAACTCAGACTGCTGAAGCCTCATATTAGCTTCAAACTTCTAATTACATTTATTCTCAAAAAAGGAACATATGTATGTCAGACTATTGTTTTAAGACAGACTTGTGAACCTGTCCCTTAAGGCACTGCACAGTAATCAGATTCATATCAGTCAGTATAAGAGGATGTGGGTAAGTGTTTTGATTTAGTGCAGTGCGGGTTGCTAGGTGCGATTGTATTTGTCAATCTGCTGTTGAGCTATATTTTTATCTGATCATAAAAGGTTGAACATTTGCAATAAACCTTGAATGTGATGGAGGGCTTCGACATTACCAAAGCAAAAGGATACGATGTTTAGCCATGAAGTCACAAACCACCTTGAGATTTATGCCTTGGGAGTCTAAACACCACTGTCCAAGCAGGTCTGGAAGATCAGAATGGAAGACTGTACTGAATGAGAAATCCATATATAGCATCCATTACCAGTAAAGGCAGGAATGAAGTGCACAGCATGTGAATGTCAGAGATAGAACACAGTATGTTTAACAGACATTTATGACTCCTTAAAGAAGTGTATAACTCCTTTATACACTTAAAGAACTTGGCAGATATTGTTGAAATATACAATATGGCTTCCAATAAATTCTCAATTCAATTCAAATTAGCTTTATTGGCATGAATGTGTAACAACAATATTGCTCTTCTATATTCTCTTTATCTGTAGGTCCATCCCCGCAGTAGCCTATTGTGTTTGTAAGGAGCTAAGTTAGAACGGACTTTGTAAAGGGATGAAATAACTTCAGGTATTCCAGAAAGTTAATGGCTCATTTACAACAGGGTTCAATATTTACTGTAGAGTTCACAGGGGTGTGGGTGATAGCAGGAAATCGGTTACTGTTCTGCTAATTAAGTCTCTAGTCTGCTTTATTTGAAAAGTACTTTTTTTGGATTTGATAGAATGGTTGAAATGTTTGTTACAGCATTGATTAAACAGGTGGGTTCATAAAGAAAGCGGTAAAATTGTATAGCGGTGTAGTTGTCTGGTTATTAACTACGTCATTGTGACGAAAAAAAATAGGTGTGTGATTGGGGAATATGCACCAGAAGATTTTAATGTTTGTGTCGCCTTTTTCATTAGGCATGTATCTCTGTTGTCCCAAACAACTTTTTTAAGATTAAAGTTTAAAATAGGGCCATGATCCACACAAAGGATATACTCTCAAGAGTTGCAGATCTAGATATAATCAGTCTAAAGGTAACACAATTCTATAAACCTTCAAAAGCAGCAGAGAAGGGAGTTTCTATCAGCCAATTTGATGTGCATGAGATCACTCTTATTCAGGTGAAATCATTATTTAGATATTTCCCAACTGGTTTTCCCAAGTGTTGCCAGAGTTTAAGGGATGGAAACAGATATGAGGAGGATCTGTGTATAATGAGACCTTCTGTTCTGCACCACCTCTGGTGACATCTAATAAAAGCTCATTAGTGCATTAGAGGTTCAGAGGGAATAGCAAAGACTAGAGTAAGTAAAAGACAAAAAAGGGCAATGCTATCTGGTTCCTCTGTTCATCATTTTATTTGATTTATGTTTATGATTAATATTGTGATTATGATTTTTGTAAGTTGAATAATTTAAACAGAAGTGAAGCACTGAGGTTTGAAAAATTGTTGTTAGACATTACAAAATTGTGCTGGAAATATAAGAAGATTTAAGAATATTTTTTATTTATGTTGCCAAGATTTCATGCAGCTTCTTACTGTAACAGTTGGTCCCAGTTCTCAAATGTGTGTCTAGTCAACATGACATGTTTGCCTTTTAAATCAGGACGGCTCAGAAAATGGCTTCCATTCCTGTAACGCTGGGCATGGGTGTGTGTGCTTACATATTGTCTGACATAGTGGTGCTCACTTTGACAGTTTGCAGTCAGAAACAAAACTGAAAGACCTCTTTTGTTCCAACTGCACCTTCACATTTCAGATTTGTGGGAACGACGGAACGTGTAATACAAAGTGCAACAACCACTTACCTATACCTACAAAAACATATGTTCCTCTATTCGTCATTTTATTTGATTTATGTTTATGATTAATATTGTGATTATGATTTTTGTAAGTTGAATAATTTAAACAGAACTGAAGCACTGAGGTTTGAAAAATTGTCATTAGACATTACAAAATTGTGTACAAAGATATTTAACATCTAAACCAACAAGAACAATGCAAATGAAGGACACTGACGTTATAAACATTATGAAATTCAATCAAACTTTAGATTTAGTTAACATAAATGTGCATTGATATTTGGATATTAATTGTTTATCCATTTTTTAGTTTTTTTTAAATTTTATTTATATGTTAGTTTTACTTATTTATTTATTTCCCGAAGAAAAAAAGAACACTTAGTAAATTAGTAATCATTTGCTATGTCTAATTGTTTAAAAGTTTTTCAAGTTTTATAAAGTCATTCATGAAGCTACCTAAGTTATGATATCTGATTTTCCATAATACTGACCATTTAAAAATCTTTTGTAATGTGTGATAGTGACCACAGGAGGGTGCTCTCAGACAATTAGGACAACTGTGCTCTAGCTGAGAGCAGTTCTTGAGTTTATGCAATACATTTAGCATCTGCATCTGCAATCTGCCTCTGTGTTGACGCATGTGCAAAATATCTTTGCATAACTACTATGGTTTCAACCATCACATCTGCTTCACGCATAGTTCAATTGTGATTAAACCATTTTGTGTAACTTCACTATGCTTCATCAAAAGTCTATGAAGGTGAAAGAGCAAAGGTCCAGGCAGTGAGACATGATAGCAATTCAATTTTAACAACACCACTCATAAATTGCTCATTAATTCAGAATTAAAATCAAGTAAAAGCTTATCTAAAATCATAGTCAACACTTTCAGAAACAGCTTCATTCTTTTTATGATGCCTTTCAACATAATTTGAAGCAATGTCTTGGTTTATGGTTGTGAATGCATTTAGATTTTCAAATGTTTTTGACAGCAAATAATAAATTAGATCACAGTAGTCATAATCTTAATAAGGTTCCTATGTAAGTGGGAGGTAAGTAAACACAAATCCTACAACAGAAAACATCTGGAGATACAAAGTTCACTTTAGCAGGAACTGTCTACAATTGCAAATTAAATTGCCTTTATACAGTCTAATGCGAGGGATTAACCACAAGATGGTGCTATTCTGTCAGATATGAAAACAAACTGTGAACACTGTGTGGTGGAAGTAGCTGGCTTATAAGTAGAAAAAAACAAATGAAGTGCATTGATATACGAAGAAAATACAAAAATAAACAATATATTTTACTAAAAATATAAGAATATTTTTTATTTATGTTGCCAAGATTTCATGCAGCTTCTTACTGTAACAGTTGGTCCCAGTTCTCAAATGTGTGTCTAGTCAACATGACATGTTTGCCTTTTAAATCAGGACGGCTCAGAAAATGGCTTCCATTCCTGTAACGCTGGGCATGGGTGTGTGT
>NC_060153.1:12022178-12027900 GCF_021292245.1 Micropterus dolomieu | reverse complement strand
TGTCTAATTGTTTAAAAGTTTTTCAAGTTTTATAAAGTCATTCATGAAGCTACCTAAGTTATGATATCTGATTTTCCATAATACTGACCATTTAAAAATCTTTTGTAATGTGTGATAGTGACCACAGGAGGGTGCTCTCAGACAATTAGGACAACTGTGCTCTAGCTGAGAGCAGTTCTTGAGTTTATGCAATACATTTAGCATCTGCATCTGCAATCTGCCTCTGTGTTGACGCATGTGCAAAATATCTTTGCATAACTACTATGGTTTCAACCATCACATCTGCTTCACGCATAGTTCAATTGTGATTAAACCATTTTGTGTAACTTCACTATGCTTCATCAAAAGTCTATGAAGGTGAAAGAGCAAAGGTCCAGGCAGTGAGACATGATAGCAATTCAATTTTAACAACACCACTCATAAATTGCTCATTAATTCAGAATTAAAATCAAGTAAAAGCTTATCTAAAATCATAGTCAACACTTTCAGAAACAGCTTCATTCTTTTTATGATGCCTTTCAACATAATTTGAAGCAATGTCTTGGTTTATGGTTGTGAATGCATTTAGATTTTCAAATGTTTTTGACAGCAAATAATAAATTAGATCACAGTAGTCATAATCTTAATAAGGTTCCTATGTAAGTGGGAGGTAAGTAAACACAAATCCTACAACAGAAAACATCTGGAGATACAAAAGTTCACTTTTCAAAAATAAACAATATATTTTACAAAAAATATAAGAATATTTTTTATTTATGTTGCCAAGATTTCATGCAGCTTCTTACTGTAACAGTTGGTCCCAGTTCTCAAATGTGTGTCTAGTCAACATGACATGTTTGCCTTTTAAATCAGGACGGCTCAGAAAATGGCTTCCATTCCTGTAACGCTGGGCATGGGTGTGTGTGCTTACATATTGTCTGACATAGTGGTGCTCACTTTGACAGTTTGCAGTCAGAAACAACACTGAAAGACCTCTTTTGTTCCAACTGCACCTTCACATTTCAGATGTGTGAGAACGACAGAACGTGTAATACAAAGTGCAAGAACCACTTACCTATACCTACAAAAACATATGTAGTAACACCAAAATGTTTTTACATAAACAGGCCATTATTACTCAAATATTTTAAGTGTCTTAAGTAAACAAACAACAAACTTAGACTTTTTTTTTTTTTTTTTTTTTTACAAAATCTACATTTATGAAGAAATGTTAGAGTACATTAAAACATAATCCATAGTCAGTAAACACCAAATAACAAGGCAGTGTAGTGTTTTTTTTTCAAGTGTAGCAGATTGTCCCACCAGAACAAAAGAACATGAATGAACTGTGTCAATATGACAAATCAATACTTAGAAATGTGGTTGTGTACTTGTGATTCAGAAACACTCTAGTCACTTCATTTCTCTTCACATATTGAGCTGTAGCCTTCTGAAATAAGGACAAATATTGATTGTATATAAATTATAAATGCCTGAGTAATTACTAAGACCTGAAATTGTTTTTTTACACTTTAAAACAAAGAACACAATTGAGAAACATTACATAAAGAAGAATGAAATGAGGTTGACAGACAAATTTCACGTTGGACAATGTCAATATGACTAAAATGCTTAACACAAAAGCACTGAATTTAATGCATTAAGTACCTAAAAGGGGTTCTTAGTGCAAGTCTGCAAATTCATTATCATTCTATCATTATATTATCATTCACTATCACTGTGAATGCAAGAGTGCATGCATGCGTTCTATATATTTGTTTTTACACTGTGGTCCCTTTTCAACATGGTTAATAACATATTTCATATCATAAATTACAATATAACAAAAGCAAGCATTGAGAACATTATTTCAAAAGAAAATAATACATTTTAGTGTAGTATGAAATGTCACAAGAGACAACAAAAAGATATTTAAGTCATGGCATTTTCTTGAGTTGAGAGTTGAGGGAATTGTGCAGCCCATGAGAATATTAAATCATTAAAAATAAGTGCTGATGACTTAGATGAGAGAAATGTCACGCTTTCATCTCTCATAAAATTATCAAAGGTTTCTAAGAGAAAAAGTCCAGCATTGCCTTGTCTTCTCCATTTTAAAGTCAGGCTATAACTTACAACACTGGATAATCTGGTCATAGCATCATGAGATCAGTTATTCAAGACTGAAAAACGTTGTTGAATCAGTTGTCATCTGACTAAGTCATTCTTTCTGAGTGAGACGTCAGTTGTTTCAGTTCCTTATTCACCTTTCATCGCATTGTCTCTTTTCTGTCATCACGTCCAATTATCTTGCGTATCCAGGAACTGAAGGCAGAGACTTTGGTGTAGACGCCAGGGGACTGTTCTGTCCGGCAGGCATGGCCCCAGGATGTGACCCCGTAAACCACCCAGCCTCCTCCCGGACGCTCACACACCAACGGACCTCCACTGTCACCACGACAACTGTCCACGCGCCTCTCCGACTGGCCGCTGCCGGCGCAGAGCATGCGGGTCGTGAAGGCACTGTGGAAATGCTGTTGGCAGTGACGACGGGGAAGTAAGGAGAGGGGTGCCTGCTGCAGGGTCTTGGAGTATGAGCGGCCTGAGAAAGAGGAAGAGTGTTTAGAATGAGAAGTGTGTGTGAGCATCTATGTGTCATTGTGTCATTACTTGAATCCACGGTCAGAGACTGAAAGGAAAAATAAGAGGGGGTGGCAGGAAGCGGCAGAAGCCTCAAAACATATTTTTTCCTGCTGCCTTTCAATAATTGAATATTTGCTAGGGGTGTCAGTCGGTCCATCACTTTGGCTGCATAAAGGCACCAGCAGGTTGACATTTCTGGTAAAATGTCTGAAATTACTGGATGGATTGCTATGACATTTGGTGTAGCTAATGGTACCTAGAGGATGAATTATTAAAACTTCATCTGAAACAACCAGTAGCGACAAGGACATGATCTTCCCATGGCTTTCCACAGATGAACATGGCCAACTGTATTTGTCAGTACGCACAACCAAGCTGACTTCCCCTGACTCTCTCCATGACCACACAGTGGTATTAACTACTGAATATCCATGGTAGCTTAGGGTGTTATGTATCGCCAAAAATATGCTTGCTCATGTGTGTGTGTGTGTGTGACATCAGAGTGGCAGTGTGGCCAAATGTAAACAGCTGAAACAGTCTCGTCTTAAGATAAACAGCCATTCCCAGCATCACACAGCATCTTTAATTAGCCACACAGATGTGTTTCCGTGTACAGAATATGTGAGGTATGACTTATGATAGGAATACTACTGTGGTCACATGAATGTTTTTGCTGTCTGTCCAATGGACTTAACTCAAATAACTAGTCCCAGTGTGGTATGATTAGATTTTTTTCCTTTATTAACTTCCTGTTTTACATTACTGCTTAGTCACTGTATATCATACATCATATGTCATATATCTTCTACCTTCCAATTGCCCTATTAAATGCTTTGAAGTAAATGTTGTGTATTTATTTAAAATAAATAAATAAATAAATAAACACACTCCTAGTAAAGATGCAGAGGCCAGTTTTTGTTTTTTGTGAAAAAAAATATTTCATTTGAATGACTAAAGCTTTAAATTCTGCACCTTCTTATTTATCTGTGAAGATTCTCAGTCACCCAGGTCATAGTTATCCAACGGAGGTTACAGTCAAGGGCAACTGGACTTCGTTGAAGATACTGGAAGATGGTGGGGGGGTATCTTCAACCAAGTCCAGAAAACCCACACACACAGACCAATACCTACTCTTCGATTCCCACCACCCACTGGAGCACAAGCTAGGGGTCATGAGAACACTACACCACAGAGCGGAAAACATACCAACAAGCGCCCAAGCCAGAGAGAAGGTACAGAACCACATGAAGGGGGCACTTACAGCCTGTGGATACCCTAAATGGACCTTTGTGGAAACAGCCACAAGATCCAAGAAGAACATTAAAGCTGCAAGCAGCGTTGGGCGGGCCCTCGCACATATAGTGCGTCCGGGTGTGAGCCGGCCGAGTTGCACATTCTGGAGCTCTGCCGGTGCGGCTGTGAATTTGCTACGCGGTTCCGACGCCGCATGAAGGTGCTATATGTCACTTCCTGTGTCCCCTATGTGGAGCTACATAGCACTTGCCGCTACGAATATAAATCGGTATTGGCGTGTAGATGTCTGCGGGGTGGGACAGTTATCAAGCACGTAAAGTTTGGTTCAGATGTGAGCATGTACACTGAAGTTATAACAACTTCCTGTGTCATGGCGAAGAGTTGATCTTTGACGCAACGCCACGGACACACCCATTGACGAAAACTCGCAAATAGCACAACTTTCCATCTTCAATGCCTTTAGAAGGCACAGCACAAATTTGAAGTTGGTCGGACTAAATCCCTAGGAGGAGTTCGTTAAAGTACGAAGTGTGTAAATCATCCAAAATTTGACGTAAAATTCAAAATGGCCGACTTCCTGTTGGGTTTAGGCTATGGCTCCAAGAGACTTTTTTGTGCGTCTGGAAAAGATACACGTACCACAGAAAATTTGTATATGAAGGTGAAACGTGCGGCGGGGGCTGCTTCGTTAAAAATCATTTCCTGTTGCCAGCAGGTGGTGCTATGACTGTGGGTGAATGTCGGCATGTACATGTGTTCAGGGCGGGACTCTCATCCTACATGTACAGTTTGGTCCAGATGTGAGCATATACACTGAAGTTACGACAACTTCCTGTGTCATGGCGAAGAGTTGATCTTTGACGCCACGCCACGGACACGCCCATTGACGAAAACTTGTAAATAGCACAACTTTTCATCTTCAATGCCTTTAGAAGGCACAGCAGAAATTTGACGTCGATCCGACTAAATCCCTAGGAGGAGTTCGTTAGAGTACGGAGTGTGTAAATCATCCAAAAATGGCCGTAAAATTCAAATTGGCCGACTTCCTGTTGACTTTAGGCTATGGGTTCTTGAGGCTTTTTTGTGCGTCTTGATATGATACATGTCCCCAGAAAATTTCGTACATGTAGGTTGAACGTGAACGAGGGGATAATCTTTTCCAATTTTCTAGGTGGCGCTAGCGAGTCATTTTGCCACGCCAATGTTCGAAACCCATAGAATACGAAATTTTTCACCGGTTCTGACATGTTTGCAAATTTTGGAGAGTTTTCGAGTATGTTTAGGCCATGTCAATTGAGCCTACTTTGCAGAAAAAAAAATATCTATATATATAATCTTAGCAAATTCAATAGGGACCTCACACGGTCGTGCTCGGGCCCTAAATATATATATATATAATCTTAGCAAATTCAATAGGGACCTCACACGGTTGTGCTCGGGCCCTAAATATATAATCTTAGCAATTTCAATAGGGACCTCACACGGTCGTGCTCGGGCCCTAATAATCCGAGCAGATTCAATAGGGACCTCGCAAGGTCGTGCTCGGGCCCTAAAAAAAAATAAAAAAAAATAAAAAAAATAATCTGAGCAAATTCAATAGGGACCTCACACGGTCGTGCTCGGGCCCTAATAAGAAGAAATGTTTTATACCACCTCAAGAAGGCTTCCTATCAGAAAGGTAGGAAGGTATTTCAAATGTACAACTGCAGTACTTAAATCTAAGTAAAGTAATTTCCCTGACATTTTTGTGTTACTTTACTTTTAATAGACCCATGTAAGAGGTTTTATACTTCCTGTGAGTATAATCCAATCAATCTTATTTTCATACTGTATATCCGTTGTGTAATTT
>NC_060153.1:12010802-12022158 GCF_021292245.1 Micropterus dolomieu | reverse complement strand
ATCTATATATATAATCTTAGCAAATTCAATAGGGACCTCACACGGTCGTGCTCGGGCCCTAAATATATATATATATAATCTTAGCAAATTCAATAGGGACCTCACACGGTTGTGCTCGGGCCCTAAATATATAATCTTAGCAATTTCAATAGGGACCTCACACGGTCGTGCTCGGGCCCTAATAATCTTAGCAAATTCAATAGGGACCTCACACGGTCGTGCTCGGGCCCTAAATATAATCTTAGCAAATTCAATAGGGACCTCACACGGTCGTGCTCGGGCCCTAAAAACTACAGGGGATGAAGAAAAGAAGGTCAAACGCAACAACATTGTGATTCCATACGTGTCTGGAGTATCAACATCCCTGTGTTTTTTAAACCAAGAACACACTAAGACAGACGCTGCTACACCCCAAAGACCGCACACCCAAACACAAGAAAAGCAATCTAGTGTATGCGGTCCAATGCAGTGAGGAATGCACACACATGCAAACAACCACAACACAAACGCATGGCTCAACACAGAAGGGCCAACTCCTCAGGTCAAGACTCCGTAGTCTACTTACATCTGAAGGATAGAGGACATTGATTTGAGGACCCCCAGGTGCACATTTTAGACAGAGAAGATGGATGGTTTGAAAGAGGTGTCAAGGAAGCCATCTACACCCGAGTTGAGAAGCCGTCATTGAACAGGGGAGGGGGTCTACGCGACCACTTATCCCCCACTTACAATGCGGTCCTTTCATCACTTCCCAGGAAACAACAAACGTAACCTATTGGCCTCAGGTGAAGATGCCAACGATGGTCGTTCAGTCTTGGCCATGGCTAGTCCTAACAACCATAATGACTGTCGTTACAACAGCCAGGAACACTAACGAACCAGCGGTATCGATGATCCTGGCAAACGACCCCACTGAGGTTAAATAGCTGAGTTTCCCTAACAGTCAGTCAGAACTGAAGAAGTCCCTTGGATGAGGGACGAAACGTCTTCCAGTATCTTCAACCAAGACCAGTTGCCTGTCCGTTGGATAACTTCTTATTTAGTACGCATTCATTTTAAAGACAGAAGTAGGCTAAACGTCGCTACATTTTGATGACACATGCTTGGAAATTGTTTTTTTTCTGCACACACACACCCTTACCTGTGTCACCCCAGCCGGTAATGTGACAGTTGCTGGCTTGTTTGAGCACTCTCTCTTTCCTCATGGGCAGACAAGCGGGAAGAACATGACGGTTGAATGACACACACTCTCCCGGCATCTGGCCCACTGCCCCAGGTGACAGACGAACCAAGGCCAGGTCGTAATCATTGGTATGGAAGTGATAGCCTGGGTGGAGGACAATCTGATCAACGCCGTACTCCTCTTCATACTCCTCAGGGACGAGGGAGTGGTAGTCGCCCACTCTAACTTTGTACTGCTTGGTGCTGTTTCCATACCTGCAGAGAGGGATGGGTCGAGAACAGGCCATTAGAGAAAGACAGTGTGTGTGTGTGTGTGTGTGTGTGTGCGTGTGTGAGAGAGAGAGAGAGAGAGAGAGCAATACCACTGGTGATACAGAAACCATGAGCAACAAAATTATGAGCTCTGGCGGGGTTTACCTCAGTAATACTTCATCTAGAGTAGTAAACTTATGTTATACTGAGCACACTTGCCTGTACTACTGAATATGTGTAGTGGAATAGGTTTCAAGTTTTTTTTGTCTAAATATTTAAATGTAGCCTAAGCCATTCTAATCCAATACACATCTTTTTGTCCAATTCTGCGCATATCTCCTGCTCTTAAAATAAATCAGGTGTTTGTACTCAGCCCTGGCTCTGTAAATGGGAAACAAACAAAGTGATTCGGATCGAGCCACACTGTTCCAGCCATGATTTGTGTCAGTTAACGTTAACTTACTTGACCACAGACATTCAGCTTACTTCCTAGTTCACCAAGACATGCTGTTGTTGTGTTGTTAGCAATAGTAGCAGGAGAGCTGTGAGTAGGAGCTGGTGTGCTGGCTCTGGGAAACATTCTCATCCTCTCTGCATTATAGCTTCACAGCAGCATCTGTAGCGACAGTTTGCTAACCCACAACCAACTAACATTACATTATATACGACATAATACTAAAGTTGTTGGCTCTATATCATGGCATTGGTATTGGTTTTTTATATGCTCAGTTAGATAGTTCTAAAAGCGTTTCTTAGGTAACTTATCAGCTATGGTTTCTCTTCTTCTTTGTACCTCCCATCCTTCTTTAATGCAACATTGTTGTAGTGCTTTCATACATTCTATCTGTTCAATATAAATCATGACTAAGAAAGGGTTGCACACTTATTGCACTACTTCTAGGGGCTAAACAAATGAAAACTTGGGAAAGAGAATGAGTTAAGGCAAGAATGATAACAATTAATCTGTCACTGAGTCTGTGTGTTTATGCTTTATTCTGACTCATAGGTTGACATAATGAAGCATTTATTTCATGCTTGCCATTTCCTTGTTGGAGAGGTTTGGCCTTTTTGAAATAGAGTGGGACTGAAGGAGAAGAGAGGAGTGGGGTAAGTCTGGGAAAAAGACAGAACCAAAGTTAGACGGAGGGAGGGAAGAGAAGGAAGAGGAGAGGAGTAAAAGAAGGAGGCCTTTCGATAGAGCCAAATCTCTGTGTCCAGTTACCACTTGTAGTATGCTTCCGGAAAGATCTCCTGACCCTGGGGATGCCACAATGTTCCTGGCAAAGCGGAGACACTGCTGACCAGTCATCCATGTACAGTACAAGGCCATCTACGCATTCCCACACACAGGCACACATTCTTTGGCAAACATTTTTAAGGTAGACTGACTTTATCTGAGCTTATGAAGACTGGTAAAACAGGCCTGAACTTGTGCTAAAGCCAAAATCTCTGGTTTAGAATGTGAATGTGACACCTAAGTTAACTTTCACCCATTGTTGTTCCTAAAAACAGTAACATCTGCTGGTGTTGTGTTACTGTTGGCAAGCTCTCAGCTGTACAGCTACAAGGTAGAAATAGGTTTAATATGTTGACAGCTTGTGACCACTGACCTGAGGTCAATTTTTATGAACCTACGAATCGGTAATGGCAATATAAGGAACAAGGTAATATGTTCGTGTTAATTACATTTGGTAGTTGTACCTTAATATGTCATTATAAAATCATCTGTGCTTCTGTGCAAATTATTATATTATATTAGTGGGTATGCAAACATGTTGATGTATTTTCTGTGATTTGTGTGACTACATGAGTGTATTTGTTTGTTTGTTGCTGTTTTTGTATGCTTGTGTGTATATGTGTGTGTGTTTGTGTGAATGGGTGTACGAAAGGTGACACTGTAAAGTCGGAAGTCCGTATCTTGGCCTGCGTGTTCCGGCTTGCATGCAGCAAATTTCTTTTCAAAGCTGTCACAGCAGAAGCTTGGATCACTGAAAGGCGGGTATGTGATCAGGGCAGGCAAGATAAGCATTTTGTAGAGTCTGACCTTTCTTGTCTGCTTGTGATAACATGTTGCAACAAATATCCTATAGGTAAAATAAAATATTTCCTATTTGGTATTTAAGTGTGCACTTACAGTAGCTTTGGAGAAACAATAAATATTTATCAGAAATAAACTGTTATGCTAGTAAATTGTTGTGCTGTAAATTTAGCGCCAATCTGCAGCAGTCAGCAGAATGTCACTACTGTAAAAAACGTCATCAGTCTGGCTCTGATAGATGAATCCCACAAGCTACTATCAATCATCAAAACCCATTCAATATAACATGCAAAGCCTGAGTCAGTAGGTAAGTGAGCACCGAGGTAATTAAGTACAAACATACTACATAATGACTTTGCTTGGATAAAGCCTGTCATTTGTTTTCTCTTGCACAAGCAAACCATGACACAAAAAAACAAGAAGAATCTGATAAAGACATATTTGAGAATAACTGTTTTGGCTGCTATAGTGCCTATTGTACAGTTTTAAATGACTTGTTAGTAGAGAGTCAGAGTAAAATGTATAATTTCAGTCTGCAATTACACTGGTGGTCAATTAATCACATTGTTTGCATTGATCAGTCCTAGAAGTCCTGATGGCTACATCCCAAGACGTCTTAATATGCAGCACAGTACAGCCGTGTGTTTCCTGTGGGTGTCATTTAAAAGATTAGGATGGAAGAGTCACATCGCAGAGTAGAGTTTCCTGTATTAGGAGTACAACTCCGGCAGTGGAAAGGGCCTGGGAATGGCTAGAGAAATGGCGCTGGAAAGGATTTAGTGAATGAACCACTTCCTCTCTTTAATGTGGAAACATCAGGATTTATAGTGGTGGAGCTGCTGGAGCCTGTAAAGAGTGTAAAGAGTTAAAATTTGTCTCTCTCTGTTCAATTCATTTTATTTTATTTTTATGCACAACTCTTTTCGCTGGCGTCTCTGCTGTATGCATTAGGTGATGAATTTGAAGTTGGTGGTCCCAGATGAAGTAACTCTGGTAAACCACCACTGATACCCCCTCACATTGTCGCGGTTTTCATGCCTCTGTCGGACTTGAAAATACTGAGGAAGTAAATATGTAGTGTAGCTCGGCTGGTGCTCAAACCACAAGCAAAGGAAAATGTATGCAAAAATACAGCCACATTTTCATGAATAAAGATAACTTAGATTAACTCCAAAATATGCATGAAACTAAAAACACAATGTAAAAGGTAGCTGTGTTTGTGTATGTATTTAGGAACTAAATTATTGCATATTTTAATTGTATATTTATTTCTAACTTTATGGTTTCTAGAGTTTCTTGGTTGCATGTTTTTAGAGTGCATTTTAGTTATCAGTGTTATCAGAATGCCGCTTGTTTGCCTTGCATTTAATGTGGAAAGTGATTGCCATTCACCCACATGCAGAATGCAACCACGCTTAATTAACAATTTATCAGACTCTCAACCAATCACGCACAGTAGCCAGTCCTTCATTCATGTTTTGAATAGAGATTGTGGGGACACCAGGCAGGGGTGTACCTCCTGCAAAGCCTGTGGCGGACGCTGACACGAGAAAACACCAACCGACCAGCGTTGTGGACACGAGGACAACTGCAGTGGCCAGGATAGTGTAAATAAATAGTTTGGTAGCACTTTCTATGAAGGTCATCGCTATAATGACTTTAGTATAATGACATTATAATAATTGTTACACTTGCTTACAAACATGCATTAGGTGCTAAAGCAAAGGTCATAAGGCATTATAATGTTGAGCTGCAATAACCGTGAAATAAAGGAAAACATTAAACAATTGAAAGAAAATGAAACCCTTCTACCATTTGCCTTCTAAATCTGGTTTGTTATAGTTCAGGCAGTTTAGACCCTACAAACGTTCATTAGTATAAAAATTTGCAATGCCTGTGCCTTTTTTAAAAACACTTGGATTTTCTTTGATGTGAATTACTGGATTCTTTGAATTGCTGGACTTCTGGTTATACTTTTGTTTTCTATTTTGTATAATCAATAATTATAAATTGTTGAAATGCATCAGCACAGTGACTAGTGTGTATTTATAACTAGGCAGAGTCAGTGGAATGCACTACGGATTCTTGGCCCACAGTGGTATTAACTGGTATTACATTAGTTATAAAACATTAAATCAAAATCTCATAATACATTATAAACTTTGCTATAGCGCCTAATGCATGTTTGTAAGTGAGAATAACTATTGTTTTGTTTTGGCCTGGGATCCCATACTGAGCCTGCTGTAGGAGCTGAACTGGCTTAAATTTCTTTTTCACATAGCCTTTTAAACTGTGACACATCTTTATTGATGTCATGTCGGCGTGTGTGACTGACCTCTTGAAGCAGTGTGCCGAGGTGAGGACCCAGCAAGTGTCAATAAGAGTCGCTCCACACACCAACCTTCCATCTCCTCGGGATCCTCGCAAACGAATCGCAGCCTGCCATGGCCAGCCACCCCTGCACACATGAACACACAGCCAAGCACGCACATAAACACACACACATACACACACACACGTAAACACACAAACAATTATAAAAGTGTGCAAATTACGTGCAGACAGAGAATCCATACGGCATTAAAAATAACAAGAGAAAACTGAGTCCTGTTCAGATGCTAAAAAATGCATTGTCATTTTACCATACCAGAAAGTCAGCACATGTGGTTATTGTACCTTGATTCATAACAGAGCCTGAGACAGGTAGCCAACATAGCAACCCACATATTTTAATCAAATATGATTTATGTGCTTTCTTTTGAGGATGCTAAACATTAGCATACCGAGCAAAATGAGTGTAGCTATGCAAAGTGTAAACATGTACACACACACACACACACACACACACATACACACACACACACAAACACACAAATACTCAGTATGAGCAACATCCTTTAGTGTCACATCTACCCATAAATATGGCCTCACACATTTGGTTGCATACAAATAAACTCTGTTTATCCCAACCTCATTCTGCCTCTCTATCACACACACACATAGACACACACATAGAGCAAAACAAAATCATAACCACTGGATTTTCTTGTTTAATTGAAGAGGGTTCTTCTGTGTTAACCGCATGCCTGTTTCTCATAAATGTAGCCTAATTCATTCTAGGTGACACACCCATAATAAATACATTCTTACTTGCATAATTACATTTACCCACATACGTAAAGAGTACAATGTTCATGTTTGGAAGTACACACAGTTGAATATTTCTTTGTCTGTAGTTTCAGATTAGCTGAATGAGCTTGAATATATGCCCTATATTCTTTATATTCTTTATTATATATGTCTTTGGCAGGCATTCTCCGTGCTTTCATTGATACCGCCTGTCCCTTTCAGCTTACCTCAGAGAGTTTTCTCCTCCTATGATTCGGCGCTGGCGAGTGTGTTTAAGACGCAGACCACAAACTGAGTTGACAGGGTCTGACAGAGACAAAAGACAAAAAAACACTGAATGTGTATATGTGAGAGTGTGTGGGAGGGTGATGATTGTTAAACCATTCATTTAGGCTCAGATTTTGCTCTTGTTAAATATTTAGATGGATTGAAAAAATAACAATGTTTGAAAGTCATCGTTTACTTCTACATGAATATGAACCTGAAATAAAGTAAATTAAATAAATGACATATCATTTTCATCTGTGTCTACGTGTATGTGATGTTTATCATACCGAAGAGACAAAACACTCTCCTGAACTGGTTTGACGTAATGGCATGTGTGCAGATAATGGATAGCATTGAGTGAGTCTGCCCCGATGTGTGACAGACAGGGTGAAACAATAACATCACTCTCTCCATTTTACCATCTGGATATATACACACACTGAAGTCCTTCCTGCTTTCCTCTCAGAATCTTACCTCCCGACTTTTTCTGTAGTCATTTGTTTCTCATTAGGTTTTCAGTGTAAATGACATATTTTAAATTTTTGCTAAACACACTACAGTCTCCGATGCGCCAAATAAATCACAGGCATTCCATTTTTTTCCAGAGCAACATTAAGTAAAAAGCACACAAAAAAACAGACCTGACTAACCTTTGACCTCATTGTAGCTGGGCTGTGATTCACCATAGTCACAGATGACCCCAGCGTCCTCACTATGGCGACAGTTGTGTGTGCCGGGTGCCTGTTTGATGCAGTCTACCAATGAACGCTCCTCACCGCTGCACTTCACATTGTCCACGTGGATGGGCCCTGTCCCTTCTCCGAAGTATGCCATCACACGGGCCTTCGCCACGCCACTGGGGAGGATGGACACGACACAGAGCACATTTGCTTTCTAAAATTATTAGAATTATAAAACACATATTAAAATGGAGAACTGTCAAAAACTGTCAAGAAAGTAGTTCATATTGAGGCAGATGATAAACTGAGCTGATATGATCAAGTAAGGTTGATTAAAAAAGGAGTTTTTCAAAACAGAGGTCAGTGTTAAAGCATCAAAAATCATAAAGAAATAATTTACCAAACAGAAATAATGTCAACAAAAAGCAAAACATCAGATGAGAAAGTGAGTCCTTTAAAAAAAAGATTCAGATGAATTAGATGATCTAATAGTAAAAGGAAAACTCTTCCAAACTTTTGGGATCCTTTTGGGACATCAAATTCTCTGCCCCCCTTCATTTTAAGCTAAGCCCTGGGAACTTCTAGTAGACAATTCAAAAATGTGGGGCTTTTCCTTGAGGTAATAACTAACATTTTATATCGAATTCTAAACTCCACTGGCGGGAAATGGGGAGAAGCCAACACTGGAGTAATTTGCTCCTTGCACAGTATTTTGAACCATTTGCAGATGAGCTGTAACACCTGTCAGAACTTGAAATGTTTGTTTTGTGTAATAGTCTACTGCTATTTTGAATGCGTAGGCCAGATTTAATTAGATCTTTGTGTTATGTTGGGTTGTAACATGTTGATTTACTTAAAACATCTTTGATCAAGTGATTTAAACTCTATTTTTTTACTATGCATTTCTATTCACAATCTGATAACAACACTACTTGTATCATTATCGCACCCCTGACTTTCATTAGCAAGCAGCTAACACACAGATGTCTGTAGGCTGTGGTTGTGTATGTGTGCCTGTATAGGCTGTAGCTGTGATTTTAATTAAGATTGATGGGAAACTGACTGAGAGGGTCTCATGTTGCGTCCCTGGGGTTTGGTAGGTGGCAGCTCTTGTATCCCCCACTCATCCAAAGGGAATCTCGTGTCTCTTATTGAGACATGTAGCATTGTGTCTGTGTCTCCAATAGCTCCCTGAGCGGTACTTTGGAAGCAAAGGGTGAACCTCGTCACTTGGAACTAAGCCTAGAGACTGACATCAGGCCTGCTGGATGTTTTTCTGTGGCAACACACAGTAACATCAGTCAAAAATGTAACACAATCTGCTTTGGAAAGCCAAGTGCTTTCTCAGACATCCAGACATCATATTTCATGAACAGTCCATTTGACATACATGATCTTTAAAATTTTGCATAAGCATTTTTCAAATGGTATTTTTGTTAGACTTTCTGGTTTAAATACTGCATGGGAGGATGGGGAAACAAATGCAGGCAAGGTGACTTGATCATGAGCTGCAGGAACTTATTGCAGTTTTGACAGACTTCAAACAAGTCCTCAACCCATGCAAAACCTCTTACTGTTCTATTCTTGTCACATGGTAACACATCCACAGTGTGACTTTAAAGGCAGACCCTATTTCCCCCGCTCCACATCATTTATATTGTGTTTTTATGTCTTTATTATTGTTATTTGGTTGTTTATGCTTGCCTTTGAATATGTTTTCAATTCGTTCTTAAGTGTATGTAAAGCACTTTGAAACTGCCTCATTGTATATGACATTGTGCTTTATAAATACATTTGCTTTTTGCCACATTTGCTAGTGATGCAGTGTGACAGATATATAAAATAAATGGTTGGAGCTGTAGTAGCA
Source organism: Micropterus dolomieu (assembly GCF_021292245.1). Lineage (NCBI taxonomy): Eukaryota > Metazoa > Chordata > Actinopteri > Centrarchiformes > Centrarchidae > Micropterus > Micropterus dolomieu. Next base: position 12,012,743 of record NC_060153.1, on the reverse strand, counting down.
TGAAGTAGCAGTGCAAGCATGATTCAGTACAATTCAATTCAATCAAATTTTATTTATATAGCACCAATTCTAATCAGAAGTTATCTCAATGCACTTCTCATACAGCAAGTCTAAACCATACTCAAAGGCTTCATTTATACCACTAGCAAATTAAGTTGTTGCCAAATTATGCTGGCAAACCTTTGCCGTGTGTGTAAGTTGTCCAGTACCATATAGGTCCTAATTCAGGGTGACTCTTGGTCAATCTGTTAACTGTGTGTCTGCGTACGTTTTGTTATCACCCCCAGAGCATCCTCTAACCCTTGGGGACCTGCTGTGTATGTAATGACCTTTCACCACACCCTGTGCAGAATGATGATCCTAACATGGCTTTTACACCCCTCCAACACGCTTCCCCTCTCTTTCACTCATGCTTATGCGCTCCAGATGTGGCTTTTATCTACACGCAGATGTGTCACAGAAAATTGGGTGGCTATGGGATGACTAGTATCCCTTGCTGAGGAGTGAGAGAAAACGAAGACAGTTTGTTACAGTTTTCCCTTGCCATCCCATTGCCATTGTTTTGGAAAACAGGACGGTGTCTCAGAGGGAAGAGATAATGGGACACAGAGAGGATGAGATGAGGTAATTTGCTTCGCCTCAACATATCTGTCACAGTGAATGTGTCATTTGCACAATTGGCCTGCCCTTTAATTGGATGTTTATCTTGGCTCTGCAAAAGACTACAGCTAAGATCACTAATTAAAGCAGCTGACAACACACCAGAGGCACACAAGATGTGCTCAAAAACTTGAATGCAGAATTTGGAATGAAATATAGTAATTTTAAATGATTTAGAGCATACTGTAGTTTTTCCATCTTAGGTTTGCTTAAAACTCCAGACATGAGTGATGACGTGCAAAATGAAAACAGCAGGGCTGAAAGATGAAAGACAGACACAGAAAGTGAGAGCGAGTGTAAGACAGATGACAAGTCTAAGAAGCGGTGACTGATTTTGCAACCAGAGTAGGCAGTCTGGATTCACTTATGTCAGTGTAATGTATAGAGTGATCATATTGCAATGCCACAGTTCACATGCTTTTCTCCAACATTTTACCTCTCTTCCAACATCCCGACCATGACTGAAAATGTGAAAAATGAAAAATATGGTAAAAATGAGGAGGACAAGAAGAAAGATCTGACAGTAATGGATGGTATGAGGTGTGTGGATGAGAAAAAAGAGCCGAAGCACTCTTTTCAGCACTCTATTTGGAAGTGTCCTGATGCACACGCACAGTACATACATAACTTGGGCTTGACGATGGATGGATGGTAGTTTTCATGTTACCCACAAACACAAGGCTATCGAAGGGGCTACTGTGACACAAGTACACATACAGACATACCTGTATCCCAACTGTCGACACACCACCTCAGCGTCACGATCACTCCATCCATCATCACAAACCGTCCCCCATTGTCCAGAAAAATAGAGCTCCACCCGGCCTTCCCTCGGGCTCTCTCCTCCCACAAGCCTTACTGGCACTCCTGAACATCACACACACAAACACAATTTAGGCCAACCGCAAAAACCCCAGAGTGTAGAAATCCTCAAAGTCACTAAACACACATCCCCTAAAAAACCTGATCTCCCAGTCTAAAATGTCCAGTGAATGGGGCATGTGCACGCTTGTTCCCTACAAAGGAAGTAGCTTGAACACCTGTCTGCTTTCATGCACGTTACCACTTGTGTGTCCTGAGGGGGAAATTGTTAAGACTTCTGTCACTATGATGAAAGATCATTTCTTCTATTTTCATTGCCTCTCTGTTTTTCACAAACTCCCTCTCTTGTTTCTTTCTCCCTCAAATGGTATTCACTCACACTGTTAATCGAAACAGTCTGGGCTTTAGGTTTAAACAATCCATCACCCCCCCCCCCCCCCCCCCCCCCCCCCCCCCCCC